>NC_083481.1:3327500-3525000 GCF_030014155.1 Tachysurus vachellii | reverse complement strand
TTCGAATTCGAATTAATTCGTAATTACTCACATTCAGGTCTGGGAGACACGCGGACGCCATCTTTACTAACAGCTACCGCAAGGTTCTTGGTCAAATATCTGCTAGAAAATTCCTCCAGACTGTTACAGGAAAAGGATCGGGGTAAAGTGATGTTTACTCTATAGTTATTATTTATCCGTTTAAGCAGATTCAATTATTCATTCACTCATTCATTTTCTGCCGCTTATCCGAACTACCTCGGGTCACGGGGAGCCTGTGCCTATCTCAGGCGTCATCAGGCATCAAGGCAGGATACACCCTGGACGGAGTGCCAACCCATCACAGGGCACACACACACACACACACACACACTCTCATTCACTCACACAATCACACACTACAGACAATTTTCCAGAGATGCCAAGCAACCTACCATGCATGTCTTTGGACCGGGGGGAGGAAACCGGAGTACCCGGAGGAAACCCCCGAGGCACGGGGAGAACATGCAAACTCCACACACACAAGGCGGAGGCGGGAATCGGACTCCCAACCATGGAGTTGTGAGGCGAACGTGCTAACCACTAAGCCATCGTGCCCCACCTAGATTAAATTAAATAAAGTTAATTACAAATGAGGGAAAATAATTAGGATCTGATTATACAGGCAGGGGTCCAGTCAGCCAATCATGTGGCTGCAGAGCGATGCATAAAATCATACAGGTTCTGTTCATGTTCACATCAAACATCAGAATAAGGAAAAAGTCTCGACTGTTGACTAACAGGAGTCAGAGCTTTCTGATGTTGTAGCCTGTTAGGCTCAAGATCTGAAGTGTTGTAGGTTCTGTGATGCTTTTGTACCAAAATAGACCACAGATGGAAATAATGGTTAATTGTCATGAGTGACCACAGATTTTCCTGTCAACTCGCTGGATGTTGCATGCGGAAATCCCAGCTGTTTCTGAAATAATCAAACTGGCACCAACAACCACATCCCATCACGTCAAATCATCTCATGAATATTAACTAAAGATCTTGTCCTGTATCTGTATGACTATATGCTTTACACTGCTGCCACATGATCAGTACATATGTTCCTAATAAAATGGCCACGTGTATACATAGATTATATATTAAGTAATGTTTGCTATGGTGTTTCCACTAAAAAACTACTATTAGACATAAAAAAATAAAACAAATAAAGATTCAATCAATATGTAAATCAGAAAATGCTCACATATATCTACAGGCCTCCACTGTATTCATTTGCATAATGTGCTGTGATTGGCTCTTTTATCTTATGATGCAATAACACTTATCTGGAGGTAAACTGGTTGTTACTTTAACCATGTGTGTCACTTTGATTGACTGACCGATTGATTGGAGCCACATTTTGCGATGCGCTAGGGATATATGATTCATCTGGCACATTTTGGCATAATTATGCAATTATTTTTACAGTTTACAGACTGTTTACTAGGTTGAGTACGAGTAGCATGCATTTGGAACACAGTCATGATTCTTTCTAAAAACCTAACGTAAACAAATTCTGACTGTTACTTTTGTTTGTTCAGAAGCAGGCCAGAATCTGAACCCTATGTAAAACGGCAGGCGGGAATTTTTGAGGACACGTACAAGCAGGACCTGATGTCCTTCGAGAGGGAACACAGTTACAGGAAGCAGCAGAGAGGACGTCGAGGCTTTAGGTACCTTTTTTTATTCGAAACCTAATGATGACACGGCTACTTTGGGTGCTCCAAATTAAAAGTAATGAAAAACGTTAATAGCCGTTCAGCGAGTCGATTCGTTTGACTCAGCTCACATAAAAGAGTCGACTCTTTCAACTACTAAATTACTCTTTATTCTGATTTAAATGATGGTTGAAAAGCAACCATAATTTGGGCTACATCACCTTCAGAGGGACCAAGACAGAAGTTTTCACCACCTCTGAATGAACACAGTGTCTCTCTTTACTTTTTATTTCTATTAATGTTTTTTTCCCTTTCTTTTTTCCCCCCCTAGTCTTCAGTGCAGTGGCTGTGATTGTGGTGTGCTGATGAACAGGAAGTGTCCAGAGAATCAGCACAGAAAATAATCAAAGAAAATAATGTCTTGCTTTCTTTTGGTTTGGATTATGCAAAAAAAAGCTCTCTCTCTCTCTCAAAACAACAATAAAACAACAACAAAAAAACTAAACCAGAACAGCTGAGACAAACTGTTCTAATGCTTTATATCATTCTAATAAATGCTAACTAATACAGGAGGGACGTGCAAAGTGATTATTTTATTTTTCACAAAATCGGTGAGTAAAAAATAAGGAAAAGAACGCAAAACAAACTGGAATTTGTGTTTTTTTCTTTTTATTTTTTTTTTCAATTGTTTTCTTTACAAAACCACGGTTTGGTGAGACGAGCGTTCGGTGTGGTAACAAGCTGTAAAAATGGTCATGTGTGTTGTCCGTACAGATATAAAGAAAACTGATAAGCAAAAATCCAAATCTCCCCTTGAGAACCAACTTATGAACACAACAGAGAAATATTTACAGCTTGCTGTGAGAAAAAAAAAAAAAATCACCTGAACAAAATCAGTGACAATCAAAAAGTCAAAACCCCAATGGATCACTTACAGTGCATTCAGCTGGGTGTGTTTATAAAAACAAAAAACAATGAAAACGTCCAAACTGCATTTGTCTTTTCAGATTTGATTCCGATTTTTTTTTTTTTCTTCCTTTTTTAAAATGGGAACGGTCCGATAAACTTCCATGAGCCGTCACAGCCTTGTCAGTTAACGTCCATGGAAATGATGCTTTCGTGCCGGATTTCTTCACTTAAATAAAGACAAGAACGATATGAAGCTCTGTTCTCCTCACGGCTGCTTTCGGTGATCGTTTAGCTTTTCTGTCTGAAAGAGGAAAGAGAACTTTGTTCAGAATTCTGAATTAAAACTGGATAAATGTTTTAAAGCGGCTTTCTGAACGATCGTGCACTTTTTCGCTTGCAGCCCACGGACATACACATATATATATATATATAAAAAATATACTGTATATATTTAAATATAGAAGCCCGATTTTTTTACCGCTTCAAACAAAAACACACAAATCATAAGGAAAACATTTAGTATCGCAGCACACAAAAGTTGGTTTTATATTAATATTTACAAAGCAATTGCTCCAAACACCAGCAATTAAATCAGCCTGTGAAATTAAATAACACGCTGGTTTTGAGGAAAGTTTGATTGGACCTCCTCCACACACATGATTGACAGGTGAGTGAGAATAAGACCCTCCCACACAGAAAACACGACCGATTTCGCTCTCCGGGCTACGAGCTCTGGCCGGCTGTGACATCATGATACGAACTCGCAAGTTTTATTTTTTCTTCCATTTATATTCTGGGAAAAAAATAAATAAATAAATAAAAAACACGTCTCTGTGGTCTTTAATTAGATATATTAAGCCGACTCGTACGTTTGGTTGGTCTGTGATTCACTGCTGTTTTGCAGATTATTACACAAAGTGCTGCTGAATCCCTGACTCTGATTGGTCAGAAGTAGTTGATTCATTTTCTATTAACAGCAGCAGGTCTAAAATTTATTTAAATAATGCACTCGAACATGTTTGGATAAAACTAACAATAGCACACTTTTAACGTTCACGGGGAAGAGAAAAAAAAGAAAAGAAAAAAAGTGACGTTAGTGAGTGTCACCATCACGAGGTGAAGCGGTTCTTTAAGGCGATGGTGCAACAGACGATATTTTTCATCCGTACAAAAAAAAACGTGTTACGTCGGCGTAGCATTAACATAAAATTCGAATCATTCACAGATTTTTACCAACAGGATAAAAAAACGTCTCATTCGTTAATAAATAAGTTGTAATCGTTAATAAATTGCGGTTGCGTAAGAGGAACGAAACACTCGGTGGGTTCGAGAAAAACAGCGCTTCGTTACACTACCTTGTTGCTTCGAAAGATTCGAACATGAGATTAAATAATGAAGCCATGAATAATTGAGCGTGCGGTGTCCATAAAGCATATCGTCGCTGTCGGGCGGAAACCTCGTATGTCCAAATTTGGTCAATTTCATATTTTTTCACATATCGATGCTATTGGTCAGTCCCCACGTGGGTCTGTTATTTTTACAAGTTATTAACCAATCTAAAGTCTTGAAAATAGCTTGAGCGCAAATCTCATAACTCCATTGGAGACTTCAACTGTCCACCTCTTCCTCAGATTCGCGGCATATTTCTCCTTAATAAGAGTCGCAACGAATCACCACGTCTTCTGAGGTAAATGTCTTCAAAACACTGGGCTCAAAGAAAAAAAATCTTGACCCCCGCTAGTTCTGGTGCTCGTCTGAGGACAGGAATTTAGCGCAAGACAATCCACTGCAACGCGGACTAAACCCTGTGCACTGCAGATAAGGTACGGCGTTTTTTTAATTTCCTGAAAAATAACGGTTTTGGAGATACGAGGATTCCGCCTGACAGCGACTATATGCAGCAAAATGTGATTATAAAACCAACTTTGATGATGAGAGCTGAATGCTGAAGCTGAAGTGAAAACACGTTCACGAACGAATGACGCCACGGAACAAGATCACACAGTCATGCACTTTGCACTACAGTGGTAAAAAGGACACCATGCTGTCCTCCGGATGCAGAGCCTTACTTCAGCCTGGGAGACTGGGCTTTTGTTTTAATAAGCCGAGCTTTCACCGCAGACTCCTATACTTAGCCAACCTACTACTCTGCTCAGCAGCGATCCTGGAGGACGAGGACGGGGGGGAAAGAAAGAACAGAGAGGAGTTTTAAAGCAGGATCGAGCACTGACTAAAGAAGAGAGAGGAAGAAAAAGAGGAAATGTTACAGCAGGGTTTTAGGGGGTGGATTTACAACTTTATGCAAAAGTGTGTGCACCCTTGGTGCTGCAGGGCACAAATAATCAGCCTAGTGAAAGCAATAAAAAAAACATTTAAAACCGTGTTTATAAATGTTTTGGCACCTTGGTCCAGAAGAAATCCCAGCTTTCGTACCTTAGTTAATATTCAAGCCTTTATTATTATTATACAGTGTTGGAAAAAAAAATAAAAAAGATGCATTATCAAGCCAAGGGTGCTAATACTTTTATATTCAGGAGGAATGCTTAGGGCATTTTCTGTCAAGTCCCATATTTCATGGAGCGGTACGTCGTGCTCTAGATGTGAGGCACAGCGTCAGTGTTTTAGCGAGTAATTATTTGTACAGTTGACAGAAAGGCAGTTTGGGATTCGCTGTAACGTGATGATGGAAGATTTTTCACGGCTCGGAGGAAAGAAATATTTAAATCAGACGAAATATCAGCGGCATGCGCATAAATAAATATTTGTGATCCTGTACGCTTGCTGGAGTTCATTTATTCAACCAGCTGCCTGGTTTTGCCTTCACAATCTTTGACAAATGTGCCACTAACTAAAAATTAGATAGATATTTAAACAACAGTGTAAATGTCGCATTGGAGCACTTTATAGAACGGAAATCTGTCATTTCTTCACTAGAACAAGGTGCACAAATGTACGTCTCGGTAACGGACAGAATTGAAATAAGAGAAAGAAAAGAAAAATCACGCTGTACCTTTTAACTGCTTTCTGGGCCAGCATGCGGTTCCCAGCCAGGAAGGTGAGGCTTCCCAGGATGGCCAGGTACTTAAGAGTCTGGAACATGTTCAGTTGAGTCCAGTACACGTACATCAGGCCCAGCATGGCTGCGTCACAAAGATCATGAACAACAACGACAACAATAACGTATTTGATGTAAAAATGTCCTGTGGCACGAAGCCGAAGATCAGAAATGATTCTTCTCGTGATCTCTTTTACCAAAATCTGACCCGATGCCCAATTTCATGCACTCACCAGCATGGCCAACGTGGAACAGCACACAGCTGGGGGACAGACTGAAGTTGGAAATGTTGGCACCGAGCTTGAACCACTGCACAGGAAAATACAGAATGAGAAAAAACACTATTTTCCATCTATTATTCCATCTAGATACCACAACTAATCTCCATCCATCCATCCCCCTCTCCTCCCCCACCTTTCTTTATTTTATTAAATGCCCGAGAAGCTTATAGCTTAGACAGTGATGCGTTACCAAGCCAAGGGTGCAAATCCTTTCATTTTTTGGACTTAACCTTCTTTTCAATAACTTATGTTTAACACTCGAGCCAAATTTACACGTGTAGAATTTGTGCTTTCTGAGACGTCTCTACAAAGAACAATCTGTGGTCGTTTTGTTGTTCCCTTAATTCATTTTGTCTGCAATAATCACGCAAGCAGTATTTCATTAAGAAGAGAGAACGGTCAAAATACCAGGATGAGCAGCAGCAGGAAAGGAGAGAGGACGAGTGCGGTGAAAGTGTTGGACAGGACAGTAGGAGGTCTTTTCTCTGGCTCACGGAACATATGCTAAAGCAGACAGGAGGGAAAAAAAACAAAACAACACAGTATTTTCTATTGTCCTTCACTACAATCCATTTACTTTGCTCTTGTAACACTGTTATAATGAGGTAATAAGTCGAATACGGACCTGAATCTCTGGTTTGGGAACGTACAGGTTCTTTGACTGAATCGTAGTCAGAGCCTCTTCATCGAGGAACTTGAGAACAACGTCCGCCTTCGAAGAAACGAAAGAAACATTTAGGTCACGTTGGACAAATATCAAAAATCTAACACAATCTAACACGGAGCTCCACTGCAATAGTTTGCTGTTTCCGTACCACGTTCCATAAGACTGGGTTCTCCAGCGTGGCGTCTCCCACCATCAGGTAGAGAGTGTAGGTGCCTGAGATGGAGTCGAACTCCGTCTTTCTCTCGGTTGTGTCCAGCTCAAACTTGTACAGGTTCTTGTTGTCCGGCTCGGCCACGAATACCACCTCCTGCCCCGTCTTCTGGTTGTGCAGCCTTACGAAGGTCTGAGATCAGGCGGCGATCAGAATACAGCCGTTAAAACCTGTTCGAGCTTGTGTGAAATTCGAGCATGCTAAAGTTTCCCTTTATTGAGGAAACAACCGCGATCGCCGAAGACGCTGAATATCCAAGAGTCCTCATGCCTTATTAATCATCATCAAATTTAAACCATACTAAATACTTAAACAGTTAATGTAGCAGAGAAATACAGGAAATAATAAAGCTCCTCTTCTTGTATAGCCCATTCAATGAAGGAAACAAAGAAAGACACCATGTTGACTGGCGTCCCTCATTTTTTAGGGAAAAATAAACTGAGAAAAATCAAAAAATTAAAAAAAAAAGAGGGGAGGAAAAAAGAATAAAAGTCTAAAAGTAGAGAATGTGTGTGTTTAAAGCAGAGATGCTGAAGGTACTTCCTCTTTGTGATTGATTAAATGATGGAGGTCCTTGTTAGGTTTTTTCCCCCCCTCCTGTTTACTGACAACCGGAAGTAAGTTTTGACGCCGTACCTGGTGAGGTGTGAGCTCCACTCTGGTGGCTTCGTCCACCAGCTGGAAGGTCATAGCGAAGTTTTGGTGGCTGTCAGCCAAGAATGAGGTCTTGGCTTTGTTTGGATATTCCACTCTGGGGAAAAATAAATAAATCAGTTAATATACCTACATAAGTGCAAAACCAAATCAACTTTATGTGACGTGTTGGTGGAGGATCTCACCGGGTGGTTTTGGCACCGATGCTCTGATCCTTGTCCACCACAGAGAGGTCCATGTTGTTGATGGCTACCTTGGTAGAGACTTTTACCTTGAGCTAACAGAGGAGGAGTGGAGGGGGGGGATAATTAAGGGGGAGGCAGAACACTTCATTTCAGAGACCAGAAAATTATGACATGTTTAAAGAGAAAAGGCTTTGTGTGGTGAACAGAATGATGTGACGGCGTATTGTTCAGGGTTCAGACGTCTACAAAAGACAAGAGTTTGACCTCTGACCATCTGAGCTGACCTTACAATTTGACAGAATGTGGAATAAATAATTGCTTTTTAAAAGCCTCATTGGGGAATGAATCAGCAGTCATTTAGACAATTAAGAGTCAAAGCGTCTGGGGGAACGTTTTTAACCTCTCTTTTTTCTTTTTAAAAACACAGAAGCGTGATTACGCCGCGACGGAGTTTATCGTCGCATATTATCAAACAGTCCGCTTACATCGATTTGGTTGGCCACCAGGCGACTGTCTCCGGTGACGGCCACAGAGAACTGATAGTAACCGCTTGCAGGCTGGCTGGCCATGAAGTTCAGCTCAAAGATGTCACTAAAACAAAAGAAACAAAAATTTTTATATTTAACTGGGGAGGAAAACAAACAAAAACAAAAAAAAACCCCGCAAAACTACAGCACTTTGAATGTTACCACGGCAACAGAAGCAAATAATGACTGTCGAGTCAATAATTTCCTAGAGCAGGTTCTACAATACTAAGACGCCAGGGAGAAGGTGTGTGTCAGGAACATACTCTCGCAGGGTGAAGGGGGTCTGACTCAGGACTACAGCCTTGGAGGACACAGAGGTGGCCGATTCCACCAGCACGTTAGCCGAGCTCAGAGGCTGACACAGGACATCGGTTACCTGGAGCTGTAACACACCCAAACCCACACGCACGCACACACACACACACACACACACACACACACACACACACACACACAGCTAGAATCAGTAACAGTGTAATCTTTACCATTACATTACAGAAATAAAAATAAACGAAAATTCGCTATTATATTTCCGTATATTAGAAATTAAACGTATTTTAAAATCCATCACCTATCGAGTGGACTGATTAAAAACAATCGCGCGGTGGACGGATACCAGAAAGGACAGGTTCTGGATTAACAAAACCAGTTGATCAAATTTTAAACCCATGAACGGTATAAAAACAGGGAAAGTAAAAGGATTTTATTCTGACATCCGTTTCCCCAGTTCTTGCTGTGTTCTAATTTCAGAACTGTTTTAACCTTTTGTGCGTTCGGTTTTTGTGTTCGTTCTCATTCCTAAACATCATGAAAAGGGAAACAGAACGCGATCCAAAACTAATTTTTTTTCCTGGGCTTACAAACTATTCCATGCCTCATAAAATGTTTGTAGCATTCTGGGTTTTCCCTGTGTCCAAAGGAAAATCCTCAAAATGCCAGCATGTTAATGATGTGTGTACCTGCAGCAGAGGCTGGCTGTGTGAGACCGATGCAGAGCCCAGAGCTTTAACAATGACCGGCTTGTGGAAACGGTTGTTGGAAAGCGCGTCGGCGGCGCTGGCCACGCTAAACGCCTCAGACAGAGAGTCCCACGACTTCTTACTGAAGATGGAGTTCACCAGCTGGATCACCTGGTCCTGGGAAAACACCACAAAGAAAGATTTCCCTCAACATTCAGGTGATTCCTTTACCACAGTGCTGCTGAATCAAACCCCACATCTCAGAAGGTGATCGCTCCATTTCCTAGAATTTACGCTGCAAATCACGCTTGATCTATTAACATTTCTACAGCTTGTTTAAAAGAGACTTGTTTGGTGGACGCACCACATAAATGGGTTAAAAACGTATCTTCTGTAAAGAGAGGTTTGTAGCTGCTACATCACAAGCGATAACAGGTGATAACTAACTTCTGTTATAGATGTTTTCTGTTCAGTTATGCTGTGTAATTCATCAACAAATATCAAATTGTAAATCTATGGCAAACTGTTATAATTAATAAATAAATAAATAAAAAGACATGCAGTGAGGAGTCTCACCTCTTTCAGTGGAGGCTCCACGTCCATGTGATCAGACAGAGCGTACGCTGCGGACACGAACAGTGCAGTAGCCTCCAGACCTTCCTCGAACTGAAGATACACACCTCCCAGGTCGTCCAGTCGAGCAGCCAGATCCTGCATGTGACACACAACAGGGTCAGAGAAATCAAACATGTATTCTAGCAATAGAATGAAAGAAAGCATTCGTCATTAAAAAAATAAATAAAAATAAATAAAAAAGACTCAAGCTGAAATTTTAAACCTGTACTATGGCGCCACCTAAAGCCTGACTTTAGTCATCTTACCTCAATTTCCTCCAGGATATCTCCGAGTTCAGCCTGCTGAGAGAGACGGGAGGCAGCCTGCAGAGCCTGTATGATGCTGTGTAGACGAAAGAAACGCAAGAATATTAGCTGATTTCAGAGTCAAAAACGACAGTGACAACACCAAGCTGCCTGTTTCACGAGTGCTGCTTCCCATCCACACGCTCCACTATTCTACATTCAGTTATACATAATTCCTTGTTTATAAATGTCTGAATAAGTGACTAACATGACTGATTTGTGACAACAGTTGCTGTTTAATGGTAAAGTATCAGTTTACAAGACAATTCAAAGTGGTTACGTTTTTAAGCTCCTAAACAATCCATTTTGGTAGTTCACTAATCAAAACCAGAGAGGGTTAACAAAATAGAAACTAGAAAATAGAAGATGTTCTATGAACATCTGTGAAAACAGAAATAAGGTATAAAGGTGAGGAGATACCTTCAGCTAAATAACAAATGTGTGCAAATGGATATGTTGAAACAGAAGCCACACTGGTTCATTTTTAAAAGGCTACAGCCAGCTTTTTCCACACAGACTGCATATTCAGTCTGCATATACACAACGAAACCCAAAAACAAGACGAGCATTTACTCACGCCATGACATTGTCTTCCTTTGCGATACGTGCTTTAAGGGCACCGACCACCTCTTGCGATGCCAGAGGGAGTCCCAGAGAGCTAAGAGCGCTCACAGCCTGGTGGATCTGAGAGATGGTGGAGTCCTCACTTACGGTGGCGAGGAGCAAGTCCCGAGTCTCGTTCGATACATTGATCTGAAAATCGAATTTAAAAACAAAAATTAAAACCCAGACCAAAAAAAAAACAAAAAAGTGTTATCCTTATTTCACTAGACAGTTTACACCAAAACTTATTAAAAAAACAATAAAATTACATTCCTACCTCACAAGAGGAAAGCACTTGACTAGCCTCAGCTACATAAAACAGAGATTCGATGCTGGAAGTATCCAGGTTGGACTTAATGAAGCTGCAAGCCTCCTAAAGATATAAAAAATATAAAATGTTAACAGACAGGCAATAACAGTGTGTCAGTATGAAATCCCTGTCATATTTATACAAGCTCACGTCCGAGTCGGGCACATCTTCTCCCAGCTTGCTCAGACCGACGACCGAGAAGTACGCTGACTTCAGATCCGTAAAGGGCTGCTCCAGAAAACCCTGAAGACGCTCCACATCCGAAGCAGTCAGGTGATGAGTGGGGTTTAGGGCCAAGGCTCCGAAAACCAGGAAGGAGACCAGAATGCTGACCAAACCTTTCAACACGCATGCATGTACACATTAAATACAATAATTTGTATAAATAATAAATAAATAAAATACTGTACAAGTTCTCATTCTTTGGGAAATTTTACACAAATCCTGCCATTTATTGTGCATTTGCATTCATAGATCTATGAACCCACCCCACAGGTTCTTCCACTCCCCCCCTCACACTAACATACGATGACATGCACCAGTCACTTTGTGTAACATTGGTCTGCTCATTTGCACTTGCACTTTATCTGACATATGCCTTGCGCTGCTTTATTTAATTTCTATTGTTAGTATTATCATTGATTCATATAAACTGATAACAAAGCAAAACTTGAACTTGACTGTGGATTCAACACATGACAGATTGTCAAAAGTTAGTCTCAGGATACTGGACACGAAAATACCTCACTGTCTACTAAATAAGTGCATTATAAGTGATTTAAAATGGATTTAAACCCTAATTAGTGCATTATGTGTTAAATAAAAGCTCATTTTAATTAAAGCAGCATTAGTTTATTTACAATGATGGCAGAGAAATGAGAATAAATGTGTTAAAAAATATTGCAGATTGGAGGTCATGTCGGTTTTCAAAAACCGTAAAAAAAAAAAAAAAGATAAAAATTATGGTTAAAAAAAGACACGTTTTAATTTTAATTTTAATTAGCAAGCTAGTCAGCTAGCATGTTAGCATTATGCTAACTAATGACAAAAAACCGTTTGTTTAAGGACCCGTGCAAACAGGGAAGGACAAATGGAGCGCTAACGCACATCATAGAAAAATTACACGTATAATATTTTTGTAAATTGACCGAAATCTCAGTTAAATGACTTACGGAGTAGCGCCATGTCGCTGTATGCAGCGTCACCAATACCGCTCGCGAGACTTCCGGTACAGAGAGGAACCTATTTAGACTGAAGGAACAGGGGGATCCGTTTGCACAGTTTGTCTAATCACAAATTTTATTGAATTAAAAATAATAATACAAAAATAACAGATTTGCCTGGAAATATCCCATTAATATATAACCTATATCACAAAACTGAACGAAGCGTTGACTGATTAAGTCATAAGACCCCCCCCCCTGTAAACCGAACATGGTATAACCCAACCGCTGCGATTGAATAAGAATAAGGAAACATATTATAATTCTCTTAGCTGCAGATTTAACGCGTTTAAATAAACACGTGAAGTCTGTTTTTTTTTTTAATCGATTTCGATTTAATATAATATTGTGTTGTCATTTCAAATCGTGCTTTGTATCTTTTATTAAAGGGCGTTGATTTGGCATTGTGTCCGTTTCCTATTGGTCCATGGTGTCGCCGCGCGCTGTCCAATCAGAGAAGGTGTTCGGGGTATGACGTCACCCACAGACGAGCATTTTGACATTGTAGTTAAATGAGATCCTATCATTTAATTTAACAAATAATAATAATAATAATAATAATAATAATAATAATAAAAAGTGCACTGCTCAAAATATTTACATTTAATACTAAATTTATATTCTGTCTAGTGAGTCCGTTAAAACATTAGCTTTAATCCTGTGAAAATGTTCAGATAAGTGTTTAGTTTTGTTTATTTATTTATTTTCATTACTTTACACAACAGGGCAACATTATTTTATTTGATTTATTTTTGCTACTTTACACAATAGGGGCAAAATTATTTTATTTATTTATTTATGTTACTGTACACAACAGGGCAACATTATTTTATTTATTTTTAATTTTATTTAATTATTTATTTTCATCACTGTACACAACAGGGCAACATTATTTTATTTATTTTTTCTTTCTTTCTTTTTTTTTATTTTATTTCTTTATTTATTTGCATTCCTTTACACAACAGGGCAACATTATTATTTTATTTAACAGTTATATCATATACAAAATTGAACCAGATCATTAATTAACTCAATGTACATGAGCAAGTTATTTCATGCATTATGTATGAAAATGGACATCATGTTAAGAAAAAAAAATATCTAGCTGTTTTCACGATGCTGCTTTACTATGCATTGATCGAGGCAAAAAAAAACAACAATACAGACGTGAAAAGTGTAAATGTAAAACGAAACCTGAACTGTAACAAACTGATTTCTACTGGAATTAACAGTGCCAGATAAAAGCAGACCCTTTCCTCTGACATTCCTACTATTTGGATGAAACTGAAATATAAACAAACTAAAACACAAATATATGTTAAACTCTTGAGACCTGAGACAAGATACCAATAGCACCTTTAAAGATTTATCCTGACTGCTGAGATGCAGTTTTCATTATCCCAAGATCTTTTCTTTTTTCTTACATTATTAACAAAATCTTTTTACATCTTAATTCACAACAGGAGAAAATGCCATATGTTTTAATGTCGTAGAAAGCGATAATCAGAGAAGGTGAAGAAGTGCAGAAGGTCAGGACAGGATGAGGGCTCGGCTGTGTGCGTTCGACTTCAGGGAGCGAAGGTAGCGTCTGGCCTTCTCCGTCATGATCAGCTGATCCCTAGTCCGGCCACAAACCACCGCTTCCCATGCTGGAGACATCTAGAGGAAGAAATTTAAAAAAAAAATAAAGAAATTGGTGAAACTAATAATGTCTCTGAAACGATATATTTTACAACATAATCTCTATGCTGTAATATAATTTGGTCAGAAAGTATGAAAGTGTAGTCCTGGCTTGTTCTAATATGTTATCCATGCAACTGACTATTTTACCATTAAAAAGTCTTCAAAAAATAAATCCAGAGTACACACAGACTTTCTGACTTACCAGAACAGGTGGAACGGAGTTAGGGTTCGGAGGAGCTTGTTTCACCATAGGTCCGCTTTCGTTAGGCCCGAGAATAAAACCCTGGTCGAGGACGTTCTCCTCCTTCTTCCCGATAAACGACGAGTTTAAGGAAGAGAGCAATCGGTGTCGATCCGCCTGTGAGACAAGCAACACTTCGGTCTTTAATTCTGATTCAACGTGAGAGCGCGATGTAAAGCATCCAAGTCATCTTTTTTTTACCTTTCTGCTGGATTTGGCAGCAGGCTTGTAGTGCTGGTGTCGGGCAGGACGAGACTCCTTACAGTCTATAACGTCCAGCGCAAGAGATTTACGCACTTTCTTCATGGGGGGCCGGTGCTGAAGAATACAGAATTTAAAAACACATCAGTGTACAGGTCTGGAGATAAAAGGAAAGTCTGCAGGAAAGTACTTTGTTGAAAAAGACACAATTAGAATTTCTACTGTATTCCAATTCAAGCTGAAATGATCACGATTTCACAGCATTACGGTTTTTAGCAACCATTTAAAAATGCTGAAAAGTGAAGTGGTACAAGTTGTTGTATCATTATTTTAGAGCCTGGTGTAATTCTAACTCAAAGAGAGAAAGAGAGCGGAAGCGTCGTCATAATTCAGGAAATCTCACCGCCACTTTGGGTTTCTTTTCAGCCGGACTCTCATCCTTTACGATGAGCTCGATCCCTGCTTCACTGCGCAGAACCTCCTTCAGGTCCTCCTCCAGGTTGGGTGTCGGAGGCTGCAGTAAACATCACGCATCATTTACACGTTCACAATTAATCGTTCAGCACCTACTTTTTTTTTTTTTTCCCTCATTTCCTCACCAGAGGTCGTATGGGCCCGTATTTCTCCAGGGCGTTTTTAAACGGGGTCGGGGTACGAGGCGTCCTGTCCAGATCCGCCTTGTCGTTGGGCGTGATGAAGCTGAGGAAGCAAAAACGATGAAGATGACACCAAACCCCTTTAACATCAGGTCGAGTTTAAACAAAGACGTTTAAAAGAGGGACGTACACAGAGCTCTCCTTCTGCATGAGCGGAGTTTTGTCTCGGTGCAGCGGCGTAGTGACGATAGCTTTCTGACTGCATACTGGAGTGGACGTGAGAGACGGGTTCTCCAAATCGAGCGTGTCCTGTTTGGTCCACATGTTGAGAAACTGCAAAAAGATTCGCACACAAAATCAGAATTGATTCCTCTTTTGGTTCAAGACTTTTATGGTTGATCATTATGCTAGCTTTTAGCTTGAGTTTTACTTCTAAGATGTGTTTTCGGTGATCAAACCTAGCATTTGTTTTAAATGATGATGAAAGATATTAATCATAATCAGTACTTTTAAATGAATAATAATAATAATAATAATAAATAACTGGAATATTAAAAAAACCCTGTCACTTTTTAAACCAACCTCACCTCAGCTCCAAGACCGAAGTGAATTCCTGAATCAAATTTATTCAACTAATTTAATGCAAGTTTACAGTGAAACGGAAACTGAGGTGCTCTGAGCCTCGTGGTACCTGAGATGGAGAGAATGGCAGGATCTTTACTGGCGTGCTCTTGGGGGTCATGGAGTCGTTGGCGTCGGGGGAGAGGGCGATGCGGCGGCGCGTGTGGCGGCTAAGGATGGACGGTGGCGTGGCTCCGCCGGGGGAGATAGGGATGAGCTCGCCTTTACTCCCTTTACTGAGCTCGTGTAGAGCGCTGCCCTCCAACCGGAACTGCAGCACATCAGGACCCTGACTCTCCTCTGCCAGGTCAAAGTCAGCCAGGTTACACCAACCCTCCAGATCCTACACACACACACAAAATTACTCGAAACGATCAAAAAGCCACTCTATGAATCTACTTTGAACCTTTTCCTGATAAGACTTTTCCTCCCCCTCATTACATCTCACTTGTAGCTCAGAGGAACAATCCAAGGAACTCAGATCTTTAGCTGTCCCAGTGTTTATTACCTTATTACTGTTTTTTTTTTTTTTACAGAAACACCGCTCTTATCTGAACGACAGGGACATATATTACAGCACATACATACAGGAGCAGTATCTGGCAAAACATAGTTGGGTGCATGGAAGGAAAAAAAAAGAAAAGAAAAGAAAAAAAAACAAATGGAATGAATGGAAAAGATTAGAATTAAAAAAAAAAAAAAAAGACAAAATTTTCTGGGTTTTTACCTTGTGTCTAAAAGCTGTGTTTTATGTACACTGTTTTCAGCTGTGTCTTTATTCTGCATTTAAGTCTAAAAGTGCTTCAGTACCTGAGCTTACAAACCCGTCTCTGAGAACAGAAGCTCATCCTGAACTCACCCCTTCCATCATGTCCATCACCTCCTTCAGCACGGGCGTGGCCGAAGGCGACAGGAAGCCCGAGCTGTCGTTCCCCCAGGCAGGGCAACTGGAGTTTGTTGTGCTTTCTGTGTCACTGGGTGGCGTCGCTGGAGCTTTAGGCGGTTTAGGGGACGTCGTGGTGGAGGGAGCCGAGTTCACACAAAGTGCAAAATCCACAGATTCCTGAAAGTGTATAAAAATTCAATACTCTAATACTCATTATTTTACTAACACAACAATATACATTGTTATTTTTTGTGTATATCTTCAGCCACAGATATTGATGAATAGTGAAAGAAAAAAAAAGAAAAGAAAAATCATTAACAGCCATGGAAATAAAATGATCTAAATCTAGGCATGAACGCCTTTAGGCATGAAATACACCGATGCCGTTTTACCTGTGTGACCATCGTTACAGTGGCAGCCTCCAGCTCTCCGGCGTAGCCGAAATCCTCCTGTGAGGATCAGACGACAGGACTCAAACACAGACAGTGAAAATAAGAAGCTATAAAAAAAAAAAAAAAAAGGTTTCTGAAACTCACCAGTGGTTCAGAGTCCTGCTGAGCACTGACGTCTCCTTCCTCAGGCTGCTGGATAAAGTGCAGAGTCGTGTCCGCACCCGTGTAGTACCCCAGCTCCACCTTCCTCTTAATAGTAGAGTTCCAGTGGTTCTTCACGGCGTTATCGGTCCTGAGAGTAAAAAAAAAGACACGAATCATTGTCTCTGCTCTGATTGTCAAAGTGCAGCAGTTTTGACAAATCGCAGGTTTATGTCCAGTATGTTTCTATGGCAACAACCTAGACAGAGGTCTAAAATGGAATCTAAAATGGTGATTGCTTTGTAACAGTTTGGCACGAGAACATATCCAGGACAGACTTCTTCTTAACTTCTTCTTAACTTCTTAAACTGAACAAAATAATGGATAAAAAGTGTGACACGTCATCCTTTAATAAGTAAAACACTGTAGTTGGCTGTTTAATCAATGTTCCTTATAACACGAATGAGAATGAACATTAGGTGTTTCAAAGCATCCACCTTCCAGGCAGCAGTTTGGCAATTTCAGCCCAACGGTTTCCCAGCATGCAGTGAGCTTTGTAAATGACGAGATCCTCCTCCGCGGTCCAGGAGGACTTCTTCACATCGGGGTTGAGATGGTTGTGCCAGCGCTCACGGCACTGCTTTCCCAGTCTCCCCTTCAGGTGTTTGGCCACCACGGCCCACTGTTTATTACCGTATTTATTCACCAGCTCGATCACCTGCACAAAAACACAATCACCAGGTCAATCAGTGTGAAAAAGATGATGTTTCTAGGTGGACACCAAAAAAAAAAAAAATTAATTCTCTCTTCTTAGGGCCTTTTTACACCTGGTCACTTCATGTGTTTTTTCTGATCCGATAGCTATCTGATTTGTTAAAACTGTTCCATTTACATTATATCAATCCAATCTTTCTACTCCCGCAGGAAATGCAAATATATGACGGTTATGCTACAAAAAACAGCATTTACTGTTTGTTTCTGGCGCGATACACGACTCGTGAGTCACCTGCGAGTGACGTACTTCTGTTTGGGAGGAGTATAGCGCTGACGTATGTGGCTTGAACAACCACATTCATTTACACCTGTCCAGTTTCATCTGAAATGCGTCCCAGACCACCTCCTGAAGTGGTTTGAGCGATCGGATTTATATCCGTCTCCAAAACGTTTCGGAGGGCATTTAGACCTGGTCTTTTTACCATCGGATAGCTATCGGTTCACAGAAAACGCATGAAGTGACCAGGTGTAAAAAGCCCCAAGGAGACAAAATTTGTTTTTATTCAAAATCTGATCTAACGATACTTTGGTATCTCGGAAATGGCATTTCAGTTATTCGATTCTAAAATAAATCTGCTTTAACTAAAGTTGTTCTTGCCATGTAAAAGACAAGAAAAGAACAAATTTGCAAGAAAACTGTACGGGGACCTGGAGAAAAGTCGGACCACAAACACCAGAGAATTGGGTTTGTCGCTTGATCGACCTAACGTCATGCATAGAACTGAGAACATTTCAATTCATATGAGGTTTAAAACAAAAACAAACAACCAAACATACGGCTCATAATTCTGAAGTCGACCCTTCATTTTTTACATGCCCGTGTCTAACCTTTTCATCTTCTTCTCTAGTCCAAGGCCCTTTGACGAGGTCTGGATCCAAAACTTTGTACCAGCGGTGCTGACACTGATGTTCTGAGCGGTTCTATTAAAAAGAAACATGTTGCTAATTCAAATTATATCTGTCACATAAACAACTACACGCTGTAGGACGTATAAAAGAAATGCTTTTATAACTGTCCGTGTCATAACAATATGATCCACAGGGTTTAACTATACAGGTAGGACAGGGAAAAGTTCATAGAAATAAGAGTATCAGTCGGATGCCACGGCGATTAGAATAAACGATGTACAAGATCCTGATTTAATCTATCAGACAGTGTGTTAGCGCTCGTTTCTTAGATTATTCGATTATACTATATTGGTAAAGATTTTCAGGCAAAAAATGAAGTCACATAAACAGAAACTATGCCTATGTATGTGGTAATGCTTATAAATGCGAACCACAGGAAATGTTAGGAATGTCAAAGAAAACAATCAGGAGCTGATGACAACTCAAAGCTATTCCTCTTTTTGGTCATTTAAAACAATAAAAAATAAAAACAACCTACTGGTAGTAAACTTGCAATGTATTTCCAGTCACTAGTCCCTAGGTTTTGAACCAGTGCTCGCAGATTATCATCCTGAAATACAAGACAAGACAAGTTGTGGGTTATCAGATGTCGAGGCAATGTCTGGCCCTTGATTGAGACCCTTATGAATAAAACTGTTCAGTTAAAACAAAAAGAAACAGAAGAGTTTTCAGGAAAAAAATTCAAATGCAAACGTCACCTCATCCTGCGTCCACTTTACTTTGACTTTCCCACAGTCCTTCGGGTCAGTCGCGTCAGAGTCAGTGTCCTGACACTCGGCGTCCTCACTGCAAACACACACACAAACACACACAGCTTTGTTAACAGGGAAGAAAACAAGTCTGTCTAGTCATCAGGAAATCACAACACGGTGCTGAATTTACTGACACCACTTAGCATTGTGCTGTTTATATCTAGATGTTAACAAATCTGTGCAAAACTTGTCTCATAAGGAAAAATATAATATTTTATCTGCAGCTTAAAAAATAGACAGGATTCTTATTTGGGCCTGAGCTACAAATAAAGAGCAAGACTCCAACTCAGCTTCCTGCTAATGTTAAATACAAATATACTGATTTTTAATAGAAGTATTTAGAAGGATTTTGTTATAGAATTGTAAGCAACAGTGAAAAATAAATAAATAAACAGATAAATAAATAAATAAATAAAGATAAACAAACAAAAACAAACAGATAAATAAATAAATAAAGATAAATAAAACAAATTAAATAAATAGATAAATAAACAGATAAATAAATAAAAAGATAAACAGATAAACAAATAAAAAGATAAACAGATAACTACATATAAAAATAAACACCAGTGGTCTTTTGTCATCAAGACAATTTGCTTACTAGCTTAAAGCTAAAGCTAGAAAGTCACAGAAGAATAAATACTTTTGATCCATTTGGTTTTTCACACCGGAACTAAAATCCGATAATAAAAATATAAAAACAATTTAAATCTCATTAAACTTTGTATATTTAACAGACGTTATTCAGTGCGCGCGCTCATGATAAAGCCACTAAAGTTTAATAATAAACAGACCGAGGAACAGAAGTGAAACACAAACGATCACTTTATTACATTACTGATGTTTATACTTCAGCTTCACTTCGGATTAAAAACGTGAATAAAACAAACATGAACAGAATAAACTCACGCTCGCGCCCACCGAGACATCTCCAAGCAACAGAGCGGGGTTTTTTCCCTCCGGTTTTCCGTTGAAACTCGATTTCACGACGAGTTTAACTCTCAACCATCTGTAAATCACGTGGCTGAGTTAAATACGTCGTTAAATAGTGTAATAGTTATTAAATAAACGCAGCACGGCGCGGCTCGAGCTCTCTGTAACTGACTCCACTGTTTCTATCTCGCGCTTCTTTTTCGCACTCTTTCCCGGGAGGTACGTCATCAAACAGCGCCTGCGCGCGCAGCAACCGACCAGAAATACAAACAACAAACCACCCTTACGAAACAAATATATATAATATAAACGTTTACAAACAAATAAATAAATAAATAGATAAATAAATAAATATAACATATTTCAATATCAATGCAGTCATCATAACATGTTAAATAAATAAAATAAAAAATAAATAAAAATAATAAAATAAAAAACCTTGTATATTTACGTTGTTGAACCTATTAGATTTTGAACTAATTCATTAGTTTACAAATAAATCTAAGAAAAATGTATGTATAAAATAATCAGTTTATATAAAATGTTATATTTTTCTTTTTATCTAAATATTCATATTTATTTAAGTAGATCTATAAAGATTTAATAAATAATAATAATAATAATAATAATAATAATAATAATAATAATAATATTAATAATAATAATAATAATTACAATAACAAGCGTTTAATTTTAGGATGTTGAATGCATGGAATGCATTGGGGTTGTTTACCATGTTGCCATAGCCGAACACAGTTCTAGAATCAGAGTTCTAGAATCTCTGATTCCGAACACAGTTCTAGAATCAGAGTTTACCATGTTGCTATGACAACATAGCAACATAGAATCAGAGTATACCATGTTGTTATGACAACATAGCAACATAGAATCAGAGTATACCATGTTGTTATGACAACATGGTAAGACGTCCAATGGTAGGGATCTGAAAAGATAGATAGTGGAGCAAAGAGAGAGAGAGAGAGAACAAGAACAAACAATCGCCACGTTTTTTTTTCTAGGTCGGAATAATAATAATAATAATAATAATAATAATAATAATAATAATAAAAATCCTAACAAAAACAATGTTTCCAGCGCTTCGCGCTTGAACCCTAATGATAATAATGTTCTTAGGCATAAACATAATTCTAAGATGTGACAGTAATTTAGCTGTACTGAATATTTATTTTATTTTTTTCATGTATTTATATATTTATTTATTTATTTGCACTGAATTCATCATTATAACCACTGGCTTTTTTAAAGAACAAATCACAAAGTAATTGTTAAAATCTCCTGCTTACTCTCACTTTAAGAATGTTTGAGCTCTTGTTATAGCACTATTGAAAATGTATGTGGGGGAAAAAAAAAGAAAACTTTAAGATAATGTTAAATTCACTTCCGGTATAGACTGAAGGGGCGTGGTCATTGCTGCTTTATGTAAAAAGGTGGAAAAAAAGCAATTCCTTATCAGTTAATTAAGAAGAAAAAAAATTGTAGATGAACACATTCATAGGGTTTATTACAAATAAATAAATAAAGAAAGAAAGAAATAAAGAAAGAAATAAAGCAAACTTAGGCTTTTATTTTGTATCTGTACATAAGGCCCAAATCAATCAGGTCTATAAATAAGAGCTGAATCTAATTAACGTGATGAACCTCCAGCATGATGGAAGGGAACTGTGGCAGATTTGGTAAAAACAACCTCAAGTCTTTGATGCAATGCTTTTTACACTGAAGGATTGAAATGTGCTGATTATATGTCTTTTTTGTTTGTTTGTTTGTTTGTTTTTTTAAATATATATATATATATATATATATATATATATATATATATATATATATATATATATATATATATATATATTTTAGAGGTGGCAAAGAAATGTGAGAGTATTTGTTTATCAGAGCTGGATCAAGGTTTCCTCACAGACTGCAGCCTATCTGAAGGAACCCTGAAAGCACTCCAAAGCATTGTGGTAGAGTATACAGAGCCTCCTTCACACCTTCCTGCTTCCAGTAAACACTCCTCTACTGTGTTATCTCCTTCCAATCCACACTGTAAGTTGTCCCTCATGTCCCCAACTGTCCCTATGCATGCTGCTGGTATGAACAGTCTCCTGGAAGGTAAGTCTTCCACTCCTTATGAGAGGATGACCTTCCAAAAACCTGTCCTGGCCACAGCTTTGGACTTGTCGTCCATCGACCTGACCGTCTCACACCCGTTATGGGAAGTCTCACACATCAGACCTAACATGGAGAGCCCCAAATTGTGCTTGGATTCCAGTAAGGTGGAGTTCATATGGAGTCCGAGTTACCAAGCTACGCCTCTAACACCGGCAGAGATTTCCTCACTGATCTGGTCAGGGACACCGCCTGAGGGTCAGAGGTCACGTCGTGAGTTCACTTTTCAGGATTCGAACCTGCGCCATGCTGTGTTAGAGCTGACCGATGAGCAACAGAAGAGTTTGTCCCGAAACATGGCCATGTAGTGAGTACATGGTGTCCACAGATGCTTGTTTTAGGTAAGAACTTAAACTCTCATGTTGAAATATTAAAAGTTTTATCTGTATATTTAGTAATTTATTTACTTAATTTCCAGGATCTTTACGGTGACTTGAGTGAAGAATTGTTAACGTAAATATATTTTTGTACTTGAAATAAAGTGTGGTGTTTATATTAACGACTGCATGCTCTTTTAAAGGAACTGTAGAAAATACTTTATTCAGAATAATTTATAAACTCTTCAATATAGCAAGTTGAAACGCAGACAAGCTGCTTGAAGTTGAGGTCAGCACCGTGGTCGACACTCTGTGTTTAATGTTTAATGAAGCCGGGTGAGTGAGAGACCTGATCACGCTCGGGAGAGAGTCTGTGGACAGCTTAAAGAGAGACATGTTGCTGAAGATGAGGATGATGATGATGATGATGATGATGATGATTTTTACAATGCACATTGTAAAAACATAGCACTGGATTGTAGAACGTGGTTTAAATGAATGCACTCATTCTTTTTCTACAGTGATACATTTACAGGGGCTTAAACTTTCTGCACCATGTTTAACATCCATGTCTGTGCTTTGAGAGAAATCTATGCCTTTAAGTTACCTGGCACAGGTAGTGAAAGTGTTCAGGACAGATCGCCTGCTCAGCTGGTATACTTATTATTTTCTAAGAAGCATATTTAGTGTCCCTATGCATATAAACAGTGTTTGTGCCCCAAGGTGATTTTATTTTCCAATAAAACAAGTTAAGGCAAAAAACATGAGTGACATGATGATGATGAACATAATTATGATGATCATAATTCTATACTTGGAATGCTAGTGAAAGGAGGGATCATGTTTGCTGTGGTGATATCAGAATTGCATCGATATTTTTGTCCCTTTGCCTGTTACGATGTCTGTCAGTCTGTGCTCAAATGTCGTCTAACATTTTTCTGGAGTTTTCTTTCTCCTTTAAACGTCGCCACTGAACACGTGTGTACAAAAAAATGCTACATGATTCAATACAATTTGAAAGATGAAGAAAAATCACAATGCATTTAAAAAAAAAAAATCCTTTTTTACAAAGTGAAAATGAGAATAGATATTGTTTCAAAACTAACATATGGTACGTACAAGTGTTCCTAATTAGTGTTAAATATCCTAATGAAGTAACTGATCCCAGATCAGCCCTGAGATGTCCTGACTTCTGTCATCCTCTTCAGCAAGGAGAGAACCTCGTTTGGGCCGTGTCGATGTCGTGCTCCTACAAAAGTCAAGTCAAGAAGCTTTGAAGAAAAAAAAATACACTCCCATTTTTACTTTTAATAAAAAAAAAAAACTACAATGTCTCTCGAGTATCGAGCTTACCTGATTCAGCTTTTTAAACTCCACCACCTGAAAGAAGATGTGTTCGAGGATGTGCTTGGCGTCTTGCTTTTCTTTATCCAGCTTCCCCGTGACCCCGAAGATGTCTCCGCATTTCCGCACGTAAAACTCCAGGTCGTCGTCGGTGCCTGTGCGAATCACACAGGATGAACTTCTGATTATTTTTAAAACAAGACTTTTCGTAATAATCTCTGACAAGAATAAACAGTGACGTCTGAATAATATTTATAATTATTTTTTTGTTATTAAATAGGGAAATGTTGTACATTTTAATTTATAGCTACATTTACTGGTGTACATCCATTAAACAAAAAAAAAACAAAAAATCTTAGATTACAAAGCCTAAAGACTTTGCTGTCTTATAAAATGTACAAGGTTTAACATTAGACTTTAAACATAGATGCTCCATTTTAACTCCTGACTGATTAAATGTTTACTGTGTGGCTCCAGTGTTGAATAACGCTCTGTAACATCAGCTGGGAAAGACTTTCTCTCATTTTTGGCTCATGGTGACACTTTTCAAGTCTACTTTTTATGTAAACACAACACATTATCCCGCTTTTCTTCCTTTGTAATACTCACGTTCATACCAAATATCACACCCGGATACTTACATTTGTTTGACAGCTGAGCAAGTCGCACTTTCTCCGAAGAAAATGTCTCGTCGAGGTCAAAAAGGTCGAGCATCGGTGGGGGCAGGTCCCTAAACGCTGGCTGGAAAACCTGCATGGATAAAATCACACTCGGGTTTCTGAAACAAACAATTCAGGTGCAAAAAATGTGACCGTTCTCTCTGAAAAACTGCTTACGGCGGGCTGCAGGGGTGGCAGCGGGGTTTCGAACTGAGGCGTGATCAACTGCAGAGGCTCGTGTTTGACATTCAGCTGCTTGTAGGCCCTGAGGAGGGAAAATTCAGGTCAGCACCGTGGTCGACACTCTGTGTTTAATGTTTAATGAAGCCGGGTGAGTGAGAGACCTGATCACGCTCGGGAGAGAGTCTGTGGACAGCTTAAAGAGAGACATGTCGAAAACGGAGGTGAAGTCACGTGGAGTCTCGTCGCCTTCCTGTAGACACACTCGGAGTCTCTCGGATAGGTATCCTGTGTCTGGTAACATGGTGTAATCTGTGATCTACACACAGAGAAAACAAAAGCAAAGAGCTTTTTTGCACCACGTTCCAGTACTAACCTGTGGATATTGGTCTATTGTTCGATTTGGTACAGATGCACTTTAATCGGATGTTTAGAGACATGTGTGCCCAACATTTACAGTGAGTGCGAACACATAACACACAAAAATACTTAAGACACTTAATGATTCACATTAAGAATAAAACAGAGATGTGGTAGCTTAGTGGATAAGGTGTTGGACTACTGATGGGAAGGTTGTGTTTGAATCGCAGGTCCACTAAAAGCTTGCCTTGAGCAAGGCCCTTAACCCTGAATTTCTCCTTTGTGTAAAATGTCATGTGAGGGGAAAAAAGGGATTTTAGGATTTTAATGCATTTAAAGTAAAAGTACAGAACAACACACCTGAAATATAAATTTAAATACCATTAACAAGCAAAAAAAAAAAGGTATCTATTTAATTATCATAACTTGTATTAGGGGCGGGGGCACGGTGGCTTAGTGGTTAGCACGTTCGCCTCACACCTCCAGGGTCAGGGTTCGATTCCCGCCTCCACCTTGTGTGTGTGGAGTTTGCATGTTCTCCCCGTGCCTCGGGGGTTTCCTCCGGGTACTCCGGTTTCCTCCCCCGGTCCAAAGACATGCATGGTAGGTTGATTGGCATCTCTGGAAAATTGTCCCTAGTGTGTGATTGCGTGAGTGAATGAGAGTGTGTGTGTGTGCCCTGCGATGGGTTGGCATTCCGTCCAGGGTGTATCCTGCCTTGATGCCCAATGACGCCTGAGATAGGCACAGGTTTGGCACAGGCACGCTTCGGGCGTTCAACAGGGTGCTCATTTTTTGGTTCGGCTGCGTTTGGGTAGAGAGCTCCGGTATCCCTCCTCCGGGCGATGATCAAACTTGCTATCCTTCAGTGAAAATGTGCCTTTGAACAATCTGTTGATCCTGTACTTTGGTCCTTAAAGTGACTTCTCAAGCACGTGGAGCGTAGTGGTGTCCAGCCTATTTATTTTGATATCTTGGTTTGTACTTTGTTTTTCGTTAGGGAAGTTAAATGTATTTTATTTTATGTTCATTTAGGTCACTTAACCCCTTCCTCCTTTTGCTTTCGAGAGTTGTTTTGTTTGTTGTTTTGGAATTTGGACACCCCGAAGAGATGCTCCCTTTCATCTGTCATATTTATTCTTAATACATTTTATCCTATCCCTTGATTGGTTTGGTGAATGTGTTTGATTATCGGCCGGAGTGATTTAAAATTGGGATTCCACTATTTCAACTCTGTTCAATTATTCGATTTGCCCTAGACTCGGGGCGTAATAATCTATCTATCTATCTATCTATCTATCTATCTATCGATCTATCTATCTGTCTATCTATCTGTCTATCTATCTATGATGAATTGATTTTGATAATATTTTCTATGGTTTCAAACATTTATTTATTTTTATTCCAACATACAAAATGTACTTAAAATTCATTCACAACTCATGAATTGTTGTAGGTCTGTAGAAATGTGTCAGATGAAATAAAGTAAGAAATTAAGAGCTGTCTGTGTGAATAAATGACCAGAGCTGGAAGGCAGGTAAAAATGAGCATTATTAGGATCTCTCTCACCTCGGGATCTTCGGCATCGATTTGATTCAGGTGAACGTTGTCGGTCGTCAGCCACTGGAACACGACGTCCTGTACCGTGTAAAAGAAGTACGGAAAATATTCTCCTGTCGTTTACATAATGAACAAAAACGCATGAAATCGTATAGATCTCTGAAGGCTCACCATTATTTTATTGTTCTCCTCCTTGTCCAGGTATTGATCGCTGAACATGTGGCATGAACCCAGCACTGCCAGCTTGCCGGCGTTCTTCTTCAACACAAACAAATGGACACACAGACTTTATATGGATCGGTTCGAAAAATACAACGTAGTGCTGGAAGAGACGTGACGCCAAACACGCTCACTAACCTCCACCTTGGAGAAGGCCAGGACAGGTCGGTTGAGAGGGAAGCACACAGAACCGGTGGACAGAACCGCCACCGCGGGCTTTATCACACTCAGCGTAGCTCCGTACGGGTACACGAATGTGAGAGCCCTGATTGTTGTGGAAACAAGCGTTAGTATATTCTATATTATGTATATACCTGTATCTAGGTGTGTTTTTTTTTCATTTTCAGTTTACTATGTTTCTACTGCTGCTTTTAAAACACAATCATATATTTTATTAAACAAAATAACTAAACATTTATACGTACTTTTAATTACCTACGATAAGAATGCAAATTTAGTTCTAAAGAATAAACAATTCACCTTAGAATTCACCCACATGTGTCCAGCGGGTCTGTAGAGTATATTGTCTATAAATATGACCGTAAATATGTCTATTAATAGGAAGTCGGTTTTAAGAGGTTTCTTTTCTCGAGGGTAGGAAAATATAAGTGACAGAAAATCGTTCATTCATTTTCTACCACTTATCCGAACTACCTCGGGTCACGGGGACGCTGTGCCTATCTCAGGCATCATCGAGTATCAAGGCAAGATACACCCTGGACGGAGTGCCAACCCTTCACAGGGCGCACACACACACACACTCACACACTATGGACAATTTTTCCAGAGATGCCAATCAACCTACCAAGCATGTCTTTGGACCGGGGGAGGAAACCCGAGGCATGGGGAGAACATGCAAACTCCACACACACAAGGCGAAGGCGGGAATCGAACCCCCAACTCTGGAGGTGTGAGGCGAACGTGATAACCACTAAGCCACCGTGCCCCCAACAGAAAATCAATTTAAGATCAAATAAAATTTGCTGCAGGATGTTCATGTTATAGGACATAAAAACGGCTAATGGTTTAGAAGAAGTGAACTGTAATCCGCCAAATAATCAGTATGTTTCCTATATCACAATCTATCTCTGATGAGTTTGAGAGAAAGTAAACAGGATGTGGGGTGTGGACAGAGCGTATGACTCACTGCGTATTGTTCCCTGGACTTTCATCGTCAATGACTCCCGTTACCACTTTCCCGGCTGCACGGCTGATCTCCCTGTGAGAGACGTTAAATTCATTAGCATTTCTTTGACCTTGTCGCTCTGCCGTCAGCGAGTCGTTTTAAATAACGAAAAAGAAAAAGACCTGTTGAGAACCCCGTTAGACACGAGTGCTTCTTTGGGATGGAAGTATTTGTAGTAAACGTTTCTGACTACGGCGTCTGGAAAAGCGAAACAATGCGAATTGATGAATGGAGGTCAATGAATGTTGTTCGTTTAAAATGCACTCGCTGCCGCTCACCGCTGTTCACCATGATACCAAACTCCTCCAGGAGGAAGTTGATGTTAGTGTCGTTTTTCACTTCTCCACCTTCTCCGAGCATGGCCAGGACGTTCCCACCACCTTCCAGATACTGCTTCAGGACTTGCAGCTGAAAATCACACATTAAAGGAGCAGTTTGTAATATTTCCAGCCCTCCGCTGCTTCTGAGGCAAACTGCAATTGCATTTAAAGTCATTTAAGGTGGTAAAAGCTTGGTCTGCATTACTGATACCAAAATGTATTTTATTTCCTTGTATATCTCATTGACCTTAATATCACCAGATGTCTAAATAGGTCTGTGAGTGATTTTTCTTTTAAATGAAATCTAACAGTGGTCGAAATCACAATTCACTGTTATTATATTATTTATTTATTATTGCATTCATATAGTTATTAGCCTACTGGATGACTCACGCAAATTGAATGAGATTAATACGCCAACACGACCAGTGCATAAATGATACATACTTAGATCTATTGTATTATGTCAATGGAAATCTTTAAAAAAATAAATAAATTATATATATATATATATATATATATATATATATATATATATATATATATATATATATACATATATATATATCCAATCACATCAATCTGTGTGGCCTTAGGATGCATTTATAAGTCTTCGTAAAAAAAAAAAATACCACAAATATTTTGGACTATTTTATCCACTGTATTTCTACGAGCGAATCAGAAAATGCTTCCACCATAAAACTTCTGTATATGTCACACATTTTATAGTCTTATGATCTTTTGATCTTGTTTTCAGATCATCAGAGAAGTAATATATATGAAGCAGTGTGAATTTATTTGCAACCCCTGGTTCGATCTTGAGCTCTGGGTGTCCGTGTGGATTCCCTCTGGGTTCTCTAGTTTCCCTCCTTCTCTCCTGGCTATGCTTAATATGCTTAATTGGGAATTGAGGTCAATTCTCACCTCAATCACAGGATAGCCTCTGTATCCAGTGAGTGAGTGTGAGTGAGTGTGTGAGTGTGTGTGAGTGAGTGTGTATGTGTGTAAGTGAATGTGTGAGTGAGTGAGTGAGTGACTGAGTGAGTGTATGTGTGTGTGAGTGAATGTGTGTGACTGAGTGAGTCTGAGCATTAATGCAAAAGTCCCACAGATAAACAGTCTCCCAGATGATGAGCTTTTCACCTCTAGTTCAGTGAACTTCTCCCTTGGACCTGCGGTGATCCACAGCTTCACACCATGTAGTTTCTCAGCTGTGATCTCCTCTTTGATGCTAATGAGACGACACACAGAAAGACTGGCTGTTAGTTAGTAAACTAGAGTTTCCACAGAAACCGTGTGTGTGTGTGTGTAAATGGTGTTTGGAGCTAAACTGCACGGATCTGTGAGATGTATTATTACCCTTGAATCTTCCATTGCGTTCTTAGTCTCTTCTGAAGACTCTTGTAGCCGCTGCTCGCAGTAAACTGCTCTCTTTTGGACGAATTAAAAACGACAATATTCCGCTGTTCTTTATCCATCTTGTGCTTGAACGATGTTTCTTCTAAAGATTAAAATCTGTGAAGATAAAAATGTAATACAAACGTCGATCAACATGAATTAATAACAGCGTCTTCTATCAGGTTTTACCAGCTGCCAGTTAGCTTAGCTATTAGCATTAGCACGCTAGTTAGCCCTGTAGCTAACGTCTACGGTTCGATTCGGTCGCGAACAGGGACATTCTCGAACACAAAACCTAAATACGTGCAGCGTAACTAACATCTACACGACTATTCGTTATGGTTTAGCAAACAAAGTCGCAAGATTTTGCTGATTACAGAGAACTTTACCTCAGGATTTATCATGTCTCCGAGCCGTTAGCCTGTCCGTGAAGCATTATGGGTAAATAACAGTAACCATGGGTGACGGCCCACATGGATACTGCAGCTTTAAATGATCAGCAGTGCCGTGTACACACACACACACACCTCAAAATATGTGCTTAAACAGGAAAAATGCTGCATAAATCCCAATGTCTCCAAAGTTTAAATGGATTTCATAGTTGGCACCTTAATATTTCAAAAATATTAGCACCCTAACTAGATAAATAATTACACTGGAGCAGAGTTTAAGCAGTTTTTCACTTTAGTGCATGTATAAACATTACTACACTTATCTGAATAGTCAAGTGATCCTGAAAATATTGAGCAGTGGTTCCTGGAACACAAACATCACTTAAACTGTATTTATACCTATTAAAAAAAAGGTCCAATTACATCTTTAGAGACGTTCGATTACGTGACTAACCCCATCCAACATTTTATTTAACTTGGCAACTATGAAATCATTGTAATTTAAAATATGAACGACAATCCACAAAAATCACTAGAATGGAAAAAACCCACACAGTTTGCACACAAGAAAAATCAAAACATGTTTATTTAACTAAAATATCGCAGAATACCCAATACACCAGTTTAAAACTGAGAACAGCATGGGACCTCTACGATTTAAAGTATCATCCAAAAAAAACAAAAACAAAACCCAACCAAAAAACACTTCTGTACAGCAATACATGTGTAGCAAATCACAAATTACTAAGGCTAAACCACACAATTTCACAAACATGTAAGCAGGCAAAAAAACAAAAACAAAAAACTGCTTGAGTCAAAATCAAACTTTAGCTAAGAAGCAATGCAAGCCTTTTAATTATTTTTTTTTTTTTTAAATTGGGTATGAAGTTTTTCCAGTCAGTATGACAGCTGATTGAATAGCTGCAGTACAGGCAAAGCATCTAAAAAATTGAAGGGGGGGGGACCCAAACTCCTGTACACCAATACGCATGTAGCAAATCACAAATCTACTGAGGATTCATTTACAAATCTGGTACCCCATTTGATATTTACAGTTCAGCCCTTTAGTTCTCATGCAATATCACAAACATGTACGATCGGATTTAAATGTGACGCACCCTTGTATCAAGTGCTGCCTTTCAGAGCTACAAAAAAAAAAAGGATCTCAGCCTCAGTCTTGTGAGGCAGACCTAGAGCGCGAGCGAGATTTGGACCGAGAAGGAGAACGAGACGGAGAACGCTTCAAGGGTGATTTGGAACGGTGACGATCCTCCTGTGGAGAAGGGGAACGCGAGACTGATTTTTTGTCTCCGTTCTCCATTGGTGAGGCCGAGCGGCTGCGCGATTTCTTGCTCACTGACTTCTCCTTGGAACGACTGCGAGAGCCACGCTCGGACCGGGGCTTTGAATGGCTCTTGGAGCGTGACTTCCGACTCGCCGAGCGGCTGTGGGACTTGCGGGAGCGAGAACGAGAGCGGGACTTCTTGGAACGGGATTTAGCTGGAGACTTGGAGCGGGACTTTCTCTTGGACCTAGAGTGGGAGCGGCGCTTGCTGCGGGAGCGGGATCTGTTGGTAGACAAAAGGCGCTTCGTTATACTGTATTTGGAACAATGACATTTACCTAGTAGAGAACCATTTCCCATCCTCATCCATACTTGCATCAAGTACTTTTATTAAATACTCTTCCTTAAAGATTTAAAAAAAAAAAAAAAAAGCCAGCAATTAAGCACTAGCCAAGCAGAGTCTCCTAGACAGCTAGCTCTAGTCATTTAACTATTTTAAAATACATTATACCATCCTGCTCTTGTATTCCTCAAAAGAACTAACTTGTATGGTAAAACTCACCGAGAGCGAGACCTTGAGCGGCTTCGTGAGCTCCTGCTCCTACGGCTTCTGCTGCGAGAGCGACGTCTGCTGCGGGACCTTGGAAACAGAGCAGTATTCATTATTAGAAGGTTAATTTAAAGAAATCTCCAAGTCAACTGTACTAGCCAGCTGAACCCACCTAGACCTGCTGCCAGAGTACGATCGTCGCCGTTTGGGTTTATCCTCCACCAGGCGAATTTTCCTTCCATTGATGTCGGTGCCGTCCAGCTTGTCAAGGGCCCTCTTCATATCAGAATAGCTGCGGAACTCGATCACACCTTCATTTGTCCGTTCCTTGTGGGCATCAGCATAGGTCACCTCACCAGCCTGTCGCATGAAGTCCTGAACAGTTGGACAAAAGAAAAAACAATAATCAGTCTTTAATAAATGACCACAGAAAGCGACAGAAAATGACAACTTATGGTTGCAAGGAGCACAAATCTATAATTGCTTTGCCCACCTTGAGGTCCTGCCAGCTGCATCGACTGGACAGGTTTTCCACGATGAGCCGATACTCAGTGCGGACAGGAGGTCCGTATTTGTCTCTGCCGGAGCGGCTTCGGCTGCTGTAACCACTACTACCACCACCACCACCACCACCACCACCACCTTCAGACACAAAGTGAAAAGGAGCGGTAAGAAAAGGGAGAACAGCAAGAATGGCCCGATTTAGGACAAATCTCTCACTGAACAACTGAAATTAAAAAAGTCTGAACTTTCTGTCTTTCAGGAAGAATCAAATACCCCTTGATGCAGTTTACCTCAGCACAGATATTTCTGAAGAGATTGTTTAAAAAAAAAAAAAAAAAAAAAAAAGAAAAGAAAAAGAAAGACGGCAGAAGAGAATATTAAATTAGTTTAGATTTTTTTATATTCAAACAACAGCCTGAAAATTACTGATGCTCTTATGTGGAACCCATGAAGTGACCTACAAGACCTGAGAGTATGAAGAATAAACAATAAAGACTTTACATAGCATGACTAGTATATAGTAGTTTATAAGTATAAATAGTAAACTTTAATTACAGTAAAGTTAAGCCATGGATTTACATTTGAACTACAACAATAAAGTTCATAACAAAGGCCGTAGGTATCCTCCTGGGTTCCAGGTCTTTATATTTGTCTTGACACTACCCTCTCCAAAACGTAAAATAACCACAACTAGGACAAGCATTACCTTTCATATTGACCGCAAGGAGCAACGGAAGCCCACTGCTTTTCACTTTAGTCTAGATGACCGCTACATTTTTTTTTACCCATAAAAATCTCTCCAATATTTCGTCATACATAAAAACCAATGGGTTTCCTCACCATCACCCTGGTCTATTGGCAAAAGGCTGCTGTCATCATGGCTTCCGGTTAGGTCAGCCAAGGGTCAAAGGGCAAAGGTCACACACACATTGTAAGGTGAAAGCCAAGGCCAAACGGGACAGGCAGTCATCTTAGCCTCAATGGACTCGGACCTCAGCCCGCACTGGACTCTTTCAAATTGAAACATCAAGGACTTGTTAATGTTGATTTCAAACGCACACACACAGCATGATCACACGGCACAACCTGTGTTTACATGTCAGTGAGGCATTCTTTTTTATTAGTTTTTTTTGCAGATGCACGTGAAAAACCCAACCTTCTTCCATAGGCGATGCCAGTCACCCGACATGTAAACATGGTTGCATTGCCAAATCTAATTTAAAACTAGCCATTTTTGCGAAAGACTTGCAAAAGTCTTATCCTTTCCTAATGAATCCCAGCTGCACAATTAAACAAAAAACACATTTTAAACTGAATAGGCCAATTGTTAGAAACTTAAAACCATCCCGCTGTCATCTCTGGCCTGGTTTTGCTGTGTGCACCAGAAAGAAACGTCAGCAGCGCAATTCCTCTCCAAGACTGAAGAACAGCTGGACAACTACTGAAACTGAGAGAAGTGAGGGCTTGCATTTCACCGTCCCTTCCATGACACCTAGGAATAGATAGTTTATCATATTATCTTTATGAGACTGGACTTACTGCGCCCAGAACCCCAATAACCCCCACCATATCCGTCGCGGTCCCGACGTGGCCCCCTGGCGTGTTCCACAACCACACGTTCACCACACAGCTCCTTGCCATTCAGTTCGTACACAGCGTCATCGGCGTCACGTGTGTCCTCAAACTCTACAAACCCGTACCTGCAATGCAAAAACAAGTGGTAAACATTTAGTGCTTAGTTCTACACTTCTTCCTCTCTTTCTGTTACAGTTCCCTCACTGGTTCAAGACTTAAGTCGAGAGAGAGAGAGAGAGAGAGAGAGAGAGAGAGATTTTTGCTTTAATAACAAAAATTCGGTACAGTTTTGTCTTCACTCTTTTACATTTGTGCACTGAAATGACTTCTAATCCAATCCGTCTTACGTTAACGCGAAAACAACAACATCACGCGCGCGCACATTAACCGACACAATGTACATTTACAGGATTAGCTACATGCTAACATCGGGCCTCAGCGCGCGCGCGTGTGCAGAAAAAAACAAATTCTGACGCGACGAAAGAATTTAATAAGCTTTTTTTGTACATCAAGAAAACGTCACACATAAAAGCGAATTCGAGCGTGAAGGTACTAAAAAAAACAACACAATAATAATAAAACATGCCGAAAGATCATCGAACAAAAATAACCGACGTTATTGTTTTTCAGTTAGTCCGCCATTTTGGCCACGCGGCACAAGTTTCACAAACCAACCGACAGACTTTCTCGAATATTCGACGAGATTCTAGTCGAACAGACTTATAAATGGTTAGAATTGGGTTAATTGCACATTTTAGACTAAACGCGGTTACTGCACACGACATGGCGGCTGGTTATTTAGTCACGTTAGCTGCTGAAACTCACCCGTTCTTCAGATCAATCTCCAACAGCTTCCCATAACCGCTGAAAAACCTCTGGATGTCCTTTTCGCGGACATGATAACTCAGCCTGCCTACGTAAACACGAGGCATGTTACACTTTACTCTTAGGCTGAAACCACACAAAAAAAAACCTTCGTCTAAAAAAACACCTTTCCTTCACGATCCGTCACTAAAACAACGTTCACTAACCACCACCAGGATAAGTGAAGATTAACGGTCCGCCTCCGTGAACTATTTATAGAGACGGTGACGTCACGCTAACGTAAAACGACGAAGCCATAACCGGTTTAAATTTTTATTTTATTTTTTAAAGTTGAAAAATGTAGAGCCAAAATTTTAACAATTATTTTTCAAATGAAATAATTAAACAAACAAACAAACGAACGATCATCTAAAATAAATACAATAATTATTGATCATTTTTATTACAGATAATGAATTTTATTACAGATAACGAATAAGATCGATTGGAATGATAAGATCGATCATTCGCTGCGGAAAGACCCCTGAAAAGAAGAAGAAGAAGAAAAAAAGATCGATTGCGTGGACAAAGTATATATTCGAATGCTGTATGATTCAGTCGTTTGTACGCAGAACAAACCAAAGCTTTAGAATGTGAACCAGAGATACTTGTTCTAGAAATTAAATATTATTTTATTCAATTATAAACTGCAAAGACGTTATCCAAACACGCATAAAAAAATCAACAATGCTCTCATGTTACATTTGTACATATGATTTGTACACGTTAACAGTTAGATTCACATACTTTAGTACAAAGGAAAAAGATGCATCTTATTGTGCATCAATCTGTGTTTTATATTATGTTGGACCGTAGCAGCTTAGCAATCAACCATGAACATTTTCCATAAATAAGGAATAAAGCACACTGGGATGTGCTGTTATGGAAAAGAACCAACAATGCACATTTTTGATTAACGCCATGTTACAAAACATGTTCCCGTTGTCAATAGTGCTATAAACAGTTATTACCTTACGGGCCTCACATATTTTCCTCTCTACAAGACAAAAACTGGCCTGTCATTATAATGAAAAACATTAAACTCATTGATCAAGTGCCGGAAGACTACGGAAGTACCCCCTGGCCGTTATAAAGCTCTGACACTGGAAAGTCACCAACAATTGTTAACTGTCTCCTCACAGAAATCGTAACCATTTCATAATTATACATGTTATACAAATCACATTGTAATCTGTTACTATAGAAGCAATAACAAAGAGCCGTGATTTGGAGGGAGGAATGGAAAACTAATCAACACCTTCTGACCAATCAGAAGTATTCAATATGACTGCAGTATAAAGCTTAATTAATGTCCAAATTCTGTTATTATCAGTATTTATCTTTGTTGCTTGATTGAAAATTTCATGAAAATAATCTCTTATCTTTATCTATCCCAGATTATTTCTTCTGTGTGGTTTATTTTCACAAGCTTGACCATTACACACATTCATTTCAAATACTTTTGTTCTATAGTAGAAAGTCTGCTGCTGAAACAATTTCAGTGTCACAGAAGACACCACACCCAGTTCTCACTAAGCAAACCGATAACACAATGACTCGATGTTCTCACTGACTGTTCTGTGAACGGTCCGTCGCTGGCCGTCTTTAGGTCTTATTGTGATTGTGTAAATCTATGTTAATTACTATTAATCACTGCAAGCACACGATCAGTCTAGAAGGATGCACTTAAAGAGCCACAGGAATTACACGTGCTGCATGAAAACGGATCTAAAGTTTACTCTGTGTCATATCTTTCACTCGTAACACTCCCTCTTGTGCACAGGAAGCTGCCAGAACGCCGTCTTGTCTCCACAAGCGGCCTTGAACCAAGCCTCTGCTGCCTCCTGGAGAAAGAAAAAAAAAAATAGAATGAATAATATGTTAGTTTATACCGCAAGCTACCCCATAGGATATCTTAACTTGATATTCACATTCTTAGTATAACAAACCACACACATGAACATTGTGCTGGTTTCTTCTTCAGCAATCAGAAACGCAGACTTGAACACTCTCGGTCACCATGATATCGCTAGTTAATGTTAATGTTCTCTTAAATGAACTTGACACACAGAGAGAAATAAATCATTTCACGGTGTTCACTTTACAAACACAGCACCACTGAGAGCCTTTAATATGTCAGTCATTGAAGGAGCTTGTTGTTCTTTTTTTGTGTCATTTACATGATATAAATTCATAATCTCAAATGACTACAGACCTGCCCATGGACTTTCACATTCATACAGCATCCACTGATCTGCTCTGAATTTGTTGTGGAACCACATGGTGTGATCGAGAGAGGCTAAAAACTGGGATCTGTATTGGGGGAATGGCAGCATGGTGGTACCGAGAAATGAGTAATCGGACACATACGCAGCGACACAGCAGTGCAGTTTCATGTCTGCCTCTCCTAAAAACACAACAACAAAAAAAATATTACACTTCAATATAATTATTGTTTTAATACAAGTAATTATACTTTATTTGTATTCATTCTGTGTGTCGTGTGAAGAAACTGGATGTGATTTTTAAATAATCCTGAAAAACTGAGAGAGTGACTTCTTCATCAGACTTACCCATGTGTCCTTTTGATCGTACCCAGAATAGTTTTTTTGGCTCCATGGGGAGACGTCTATAAAAATCAGGAGGATTAACTATCTTCACCTCAATGGGTACCTCATCTGCAAGGATCTTATTCAGCCCCTGTTTAGCGTTATCAGCCAAATTCGGGTCGCTGCAAAACCAGACAGATGAACAAGTTGATTTAAGCAGCCAATGTCGTAACGTACGTCTCTTGGTGATTCCTACCTGAGGTAATGCTGGATGAGTTCCTCCACTGTGAGCAGAGCGTCAGGTGGGGGGACGCTGGGCATGGTGAACTGGTGCTCTAGTGGACTGGGCTGCAGCTTGTGAAAGGACGCCTGACATATCAGTATGGGCTGACCGTGCTGGACTGCTTTCACCGATCGCACACAGAAACTGCGACCATCTCGAGTCCGTTCTACCTGGTAAAGCACCGGAACCTTGGGGTCTCCTATAGCATGAGCGACATATGGGTAAAAGGTATGCAGCACTTTCTATATACTGTAAGTGTAGTTTTCATAGAGTTTGTTTGCATTATACATAAAAGAAGAACTTACAAGCGACCACCAACCACCTCACTCACAATCTCACACGTATACTCAAACACAATGTTAAGTATAAGTTCATTCTTGTCTTCCTCAGACTGTCTAATGCTACAACCTGAGACAAAAAATAGACTGAACTGGAATTATACATCTTTAATCTATACAAATATCTCACAAATACATGCGTTGGTCTCTTCAGACCAAATTTAGGTTTGTTTTAGCCTTGATACACAGCACCATGTTTAGAAATTAAGCGGAACACCATCCCCACTGTGAAGCGTTGTGGCGGTAGTGTCATGTTTCAGATGCGTTTAATCAGCTAGGATGTTGGTCAGTATTTATTCAGCCTGGCATTGCTTGGTTTGATCCATTTTGAGAAGAGAAATATGCAAAAATATCAGGATCCCTTATGCCACGGCTAACGGTGTTTACATTTACATTTCCAGCATTTGGCAGATGCCCTTATCCAGAGCGACTTACATTATTTAATTTTTATACAACTGAGCAATTGGGGGTTTACTGATAATGCTCATGACTTCGCGAACCTACAAAATATCTTACCTAAAATGATTTATAAAAAGTACTAACGATGTTCTCTTTTGTCTTGTTGGTCACAGTAACCACGCCCCAGCCCCTGACCCAAGTGGTTCTTAAGTCTAGACCAGCAACGTTTTGGTGAACTTAAGAACCACTTTTCCTGGTTCAGAGCCGGTGCTTTGGGTGTCGAAAAAGAAAGAACTGATTTTAAATTAGGCTCTGGCTCCGAACCAGCACTTAAACTGCCTCGGTGGACCTGGGATCAAACTCACAACCTTCCGACTGGTAGCCCAACACTTTAACCACTAGGCTACCGCATGCATCGCAAGTTGTATCTAAAAAAAATTTTGTATTGTAAGTAAGTATATTTTTTTGTTTTTACCTGCTCTAACAAAGTAACAGTGCAGTGAATGGGCATACAACTCATCACTGACAGATTTGGCAGCAGCTACCAAAGCCTGACCCACAATCTGACCACCAAACAGGCGCCGAGTCCGAGGAACCCAGTGATGCTTCCCTCTGTCCAAATACAAACATGACACACATTTAATATTAGAGGTTAAAGAGGTTAATATAAGACAATATAATTCCCATCCCTGGTCCTGGAGTCCTCCTGTTCTGTACATTTTAGTGTTGTTAAGTGTTCAATGCTGTAACACACACATGTGCACTTTAATGAACAGGACCAGATTGTGAACCTGTGACACAGGAAGCTCTTTGATAAGAAAACAATCATAAATATGTTATTTACTTGTTTATAATTGTTTATTATTTATACGTTACCTGTAAAGGTCGGTGTCAAGCTTCTCTAAATTCAGAACGCTTGTCACCAGGACGCTCCTGAGGTCCGGAGATCCAGTATAACTTAAAGAAAAGTCATCTGTCACTTTCAGAGAGTCTGCACCAGTTTCCGCCATGTTGGATTGAAAGGGTGGAGAAGAAGAGGGTCATGTGACCATCGAGCCTGAATTCTGATTGGTTTCCTTGCGTTGTTATAATAAGACCGCACGAGGGCAGCGCAGCTCTGTGAAAATGAAAGGAAAATAAAAAAAACAACTTGTTAAACAGATCCATTTCACTAAATAAATCGTCATTAATGTATAAATACCACGTATAATGCGCCATAAATGTTGATTTCTTAGTCTGTGCATGGATGATAAGTAATAAAACCATACTAATTGTTTATTATAGGCTTTCTTATAATTACCTGGTTTATTAGACGCGGACAAAATATTCTGAGAATTAGAAAGTGATTCATTTTACACTTGTTTAAATATTTATTTTTTTAATAATTACAAATGCACTAGAAATCAATGTCAAATATATAAAATATATATAAAATATAAAAATATATATATTATATATAAAAAAATCAGAATAGATATCAATAGATACCATTTTCAATGTTAAATTCAATCACTAAAATATCATATTGTAATATAAAATGAAAAAAAAACGAAAGAAGGAAATAAGAAGGAAAATATATTAAATTAATTATCTCACATATATATATATATATATATATATATATATATATATATATATATATATATATATATATATATATATATATATATATATAATTATTGACAGAATTATTTAATGCAATTAACTATCGTTTTAAACTAACAGTAACCAAAATAAACTTTTGGCTCTTTTATTAAGTAAGTAATTAATTAATTTTATTTACATTTTAAATAAAAGCTGCAGTACAGAAAATAGAAGAGAAAGAAAGAAAGAAAGAAAGAAAGAAAGAAAGAAAGAAAGAAAGAAAGAAAGAAAAAGTAAGAAAGAAAGAAAGAAAGAAAGAAAGAAAGAAAGAAAGAAAGAAAGAAAGAAAGAAAGAACAGAAGAAAGAAAGAAAGAAAGAAAGAAAGAAAGAAAGAAAGAAAGAAAGAAAGAAAGAAAGAAAGAAAAAGAAAGAAAGAAAGAAAAAGAAAGAAAAAAGAAAGAAAGAAAGAAAAAGAAAGAAAGAAAGAAAGAAAGAAAGAAAGTCCCCAAGGTCAAAACATGTCACTGTAGGGACATTCGGTCCTCACCAAGATATAAAAACAGGAGCAAACACACACACACACACACACACACACACACACACACACACACACACACACATAGTCGAGCTGCATTAACGTCCACCGCTGCTATTGGCTGTTTGGACCCGCGCCCTGGTCCTGTCGTATCTCCGTCACGGTTTTTCCCTCTCAATATTTTATTATTGTATATATATATATTTATTTATATATATATATATTAATATATATATATATAATTTTTTTTTTTTTTACTTTCCTCCATCCCTCTGTCTCCATGGCTACACCGGACGGCGCGGAGGAGCGCGTGCCGCAGCGGGGCCGATCACAGAGCGACCCAAGCGTCCTGACCGAGGCTCGCGCCGAGCTCGCGCACCGCACAGGTGAGTGGCGACGACGATGATGATGATGATGATGATGAGGATGATGATGAGGATGATGATTCTTTGGTGCCTGTGTCTCGACCTGGGTCTCTGTTCAGTTTCACTCTGCTGATCCCGGACAGACCTGTTATTGCTTGATGAGATGACGTGCAGACGGATTAGACTATGCGTTTAGTATTCCTCACTGCCTGTATTTAAGGTGTGTTTTCAGGATGCGTGCACGGTAAAAGATTCACGGTGCACGCGACTAGTAACCAAAAAACCCATATAGTGTTGTCTAGGAGCCGAGATGGTGTGAGATGTAAGAAATGTCAGTGCATGGAAGGGTTAAACTGTAGAGAGGGGAGTAGCTCAGAGGAGCTGAGCTGAGCTCTGCTACTGTAATGTCATTAAAAATTAACACTGATAATGATTGGGATTCAATTTGGATTTTTTGGAGCTTCCTACAAAGTGACAGCAACACTGTTGAATATTATATGCATTATTTACCTTTAATATGTATCTTTCATTTGAAGCTTTAAAGGTTTAAAATACATATTTGGACCTTAATTACGTTTCAGTGTAAAGCTTTAAATGACCCAGGAGTATAAATAACAAGCTTCTATACGATACGATAAAAATCTCAAATCCTAAGCGTTTGGTTTATGACGAATGTCTGAATCTGATCAGGTGGGCACGGTGGCTTAGTGGTTAGCACGTTTGCCTCACACCTCCAGGGATGGGGGTTCGATTCCCACCTCCGCCTTGTGTGTGTGGAGTTTGCATGTTCTCCCCGTGCCTCGGGGGGTTCCTCCGGGTGCTCCGGTTTCCTCCCCCGGTCCAAAGACATGCATGGTAGGTTGATTGGCATCTCTGGAAAATTGTCCGTAGTGTGTGATTGTGTGAGTGAATGAGAGTGTGTGTGTGTGTGTGTGTGTGTGTGCCCTGTGATGGGTTGGCACTCCATCCAGGGTGTATCCTGCCTTGATGCCCGATGACGCCTGAGATAGGCACAGACTCCCCGTGACCCGAGGTAGTTCGGATAAGCGGTAGAAAATGAGTGAGTGAATCTGATCAGGTTTGATACCAAGTGATGCAATAAGATACAGTAGGATTTAGTAAACCTTCTCATCGATGTGTGAAGAACTTCACATCATGAATGTAGAAGTAGAAGAAAACTTCTAGATCAGATATCGGAGAAAAACAGATATCGGTTCCTGTAACAAATGGTTCAAAATGGAGTTAGATTTTAAAAGAAGGAAGGAAGATAGATAAGAAGGAAAAGAAAGAAATGAAGAAAGAAAGAAAGAAAGAAAGGAAGAAAGAAAGAAAGGAAGGAAGGCAGGATGAAAGAAGGAAGGATGAAGGAGGGAAGGATGAAGGAAGGAAAGGAGCAGATTGTGCCAAATTTGTATAGGTAAAATTGGTCACATTTATATCCTTGGTTTCCAAGCATATAACACACACACACACACACACACACACACACACACAGATATGTGACAATTTTTGTAGACTTGGCATAAAATTATATTGACGTTAAAATATTGATTTTGATTAAATTCTGGCAAAGATACATGAAGCTTTTAAACTTAGGAGAATGAGATATTACACATGCGCGCACACACACACACACACACACACACACACACACACACACACACTTAGGGGCAATTTAGATTAGACAGTGCAGCTATACTGGAATGTTTTTAGAAGGTGGGAGGAAACCAGAGAAAACTGAAGAAACCCTCACGGGCTCTGAAAGACAGGGAAACAGACAGAAATTCCAGGATCAAACCTGGATCTATGAGAGAGAAACACTACGATCTGCTCCACAGCTCTGCACCTGAGGCAATGTAATTTACAATTATAATTTTGTGACAGGTGTTATGTGGTTTCAAAATGGATGGAAGATAAAACCTTCTAATACTAAGGCCAGAATTTCTCTCCAAATGGCGAGCGAAAGTCACTGTTTTTATTAACACCATGAGAGCTGAGCTCAGGCACTAAAATTTGACGATCATAATATGGCATCATGGTGATTAGTATGATGACCTAATAAAGCTTAATAAAAAGTCCTAACTTTGGGGGAAAAAACTGCTTTTATTTAAAAATTGTGATTGTCAAGCAACTCAAGGGAACTTTAAGAGTTTACTGCATCATTAATAGTTCTGCTTTGTTAGAAAGAGTCAGGACATAATGTGACGTCATGAAGGAAATCTGAAGAGAGTTTTCATGCTTTGTTTGTCCTGCAATTGAATAATCATTAATACATAATTCCTCGATTAACTAATAGATCTCTAAACTTTCCTGTTTTACAATACTTAGCTTTGACAAGCAATAAAAATTCTTAGGCTTTAAACAGATATTTGGACTTTTAGATAATTGTATATATAATGCAAAAGAAACAGAACCTTTAATTGATATATGTAGGATATGATATTTTTATGATTGCAAGTATACAACTTTTATTCAAGGGCGTAAAGATCGGACGATTTGGAAAATCGTAAAAACTGATGGGGAAGGTGACACCTAAAATAATCATGCTCTGCATCATCATTATTCATGAATGAATGGAAGACCAACCTCAGATTCTGAAAAGGTCAAATATCAAAGCGTTTGCTCAAGAATCTAAATCGTATCATATTACAGCAGAATCAGTAGAATTGACGTATATCAAATGAAAGTCTGCTGGATATGTGATGCGTACACTCCTCCTTTTAATGCCTTTAAAATAGAAACTTTCTTGAGATATCTTTACACTTCATTCCAACACTCTAGACTTTCTAAGTGGTGAATTCTTAACTCCGCCCCTTTTTTCTTGCTGTGATTGATTTTTTCTACAAATATGATCCTGATGATTATCGCAATATTTTGTATTGCGTTGTATTTTAATAATAGGCTGTGTGTGTGCATATATATACCGGTGACTTTGTGACAGATTGGGCTTCCCCCTGTCTGTGACTCAGGGGCTGCACGTTTAGAAACGAGCATCTGTGTTGCTATTGCTGTCAGTGTTTATATGAGCTAACGGGGTGATTCATGGAGTGTGCATTAGAAAATGGACATTTCACGGTGATGTTATGCTTAGTGATCTCACCAGGTATAAATTACAGATGTGCGTTACAGATGTTCATGTTATGTAATAAGCGACATCAAGTCCTTCTTGACGATAAATAAATATATACTGTATATAGATCACTCTGCTTGTGGAAGTAAGAATTAGCGATTTTTATGTATTTTTGAGAAAACTGTGTTCCATAGTGCAGGTCCATGTGTAAGGAGCTGTTGCTATGGTGATGAAAAAGGATGCAGGTGGAATGGATCACCCATATGAGACATGCATTTGCCTATATATAGCGTTTCAACAAGCCCAGGTTTTCCTGCTGTGAGGTTTATTATTCTAAAAATGTTCACGATCAGTTTCAGGATCATTTTATTGTACCTGCAACATGCACAGGGATTTGTCTTGTCACGTTTGGATGCTACTGACATACACCAGGTTATTTGGACTAGGATTGAGAGGGCAAACACCAAAAAGGATTAACATATATATTTTGAGTACATATATAAATAATCCCATTTTAATCACACATTGTCTTTGTTCATTAACGATACTGAATCGAAAAAACATTTAAATACCACATTGCTGTCAAATTCTTGATTCTAAATGGCCAAAAGGATTTTGATTCATTTCATTAACGCACTTGTTTTAATACGTAAGCGTTTCTATAGCAACAACTAACGCAGGTCATATCCACGCAGTCAAATTAAAAATGTCTATTGATCGACGTAATGCAGTTTTTATTTAAGGATATACTTACTGAACAAATATGGAAGGAGTCTCCAGTACAAGAGAGAAAGACAGCAAGAAATAAAGACAGCAAGAAAGAAAGAAAAAAAGAAAGAAAGAAGAGTTGCTGGTGAGAGAACTGAAGTTTATAGCTCATGACCTTAACATTAAATTAATGGTTGTATAGAATCATTCTGGCCACAAAAAACACCAGAGAAACTAATTATCTTAAAGAAAACAGAACAATTCATTCTTTTTTGCGTTATTTTCTAAAAATATATTTAATTTAATATAAAAAAATTTGTCAAAAACAATACTAATAACAAAGCATATTGTTAACAGTGTATGATAATCATCTCCATATGTTTAAGCTTACAATATCACAAACCTTCATGTCTTATTTGTATTTATATTTATATTATATGTATTTATATTGTATTTATAATTCTTAATGATTGCAAACCATTTAAACTTGTTAGATCTATGTATTAAAAACATTGGGATGCCATTTTGAATGTGAAAACGTGTGTGCAGATGATTCTCACGTTTGTTCTGTGTCCTCCGTGTAGCTCCGGAAATTTCATGCGGATGTAGTGATTAAACCGTGTTAAAAGCTCTGTGTTTGTACAGCTGGGGAAATTTGGTGTGGTTTACCAGCTAATCACTTAACGCTACACCAATATTGCAGTTAGATGCATTGACGTAGTGAGATAGACACTGTGCGATGTTTTTTCTACCGAAAGACACATTTACACTCTACATACTGTTTTATAAAGGTAGCCTCATTGCGTAGCGACCGCTAAAACCTTCTAGTGAGTGTATTCCTTTACGTGTAGGTATGTCAGCACCAGAGCTGCTCAGGCAATGCTGAGCCTGTCTTTTATTGTGGCTGAACTTGCATCATTTCAATACAAAGGTGTACTCGAGACGGAATTTGTGAATGTGTGGTGTGGGGCTTTGTTTTTGGTTTCTATTTATAAAACATGACAATCAACTAAAAATGTAAGAGAATAGAAGAAAAAAATGTAACAACAAAACCAAACACAGCAAAATCATAAATAGTGGGAAAAAAAAACATCTAGGGGTTTATCAAACATCACGTGATCGTTGTTTTTTCAGTCTTTCAGTCAGATGTGAGCTCAAATCCCAGCACTGCCAAACTGCCCCTGTCGAGTCCTTGAGCATGTTCCGTAACCTTCACCTGCTCAGTCGTGTTCTTTCGGAATAGTCAGTCAGTCAATTCAGTGGATAAAATCCAGCAACATGAGATGAGATCCATGTACAAGTAAAGACTTGACAAAATGACATTTGGTTAGTAAACTTCATAAATATAAGACTAAATAAAAAGCTCTCGCCCTGTTTTTTGCCATCTAGCAGACTGACATTTGTCATGGCGTGTTTGGTTTTGTTGCGTTTTCATTTAATGTTTTTTGATTTTGCTGATTCTGTTGGAGTCTTTTTGTTGTTGCACTTTAACATTGGTTGTAATGCTTTTGGTTTAGTTTCATTTTTAGATTGATTGGTTTTGCTGTGGTATTTGTGTTTGTTTTGTTGTAGTTTCAGCTTCGTTTTTGTGTTCTTGCTTTTCCTGATGTGTTTTTTGTTTTGTTCTCGATGATGATGCAGTCTATGATAATTTTGATGCACACTTGCATTTCTGAAACCAGTGCTTTTGGTTTTCTTGTAGTTTTTTTGTTGTTGTGTGCTTTTTTGTTGTTGTTGTTGTGAGTCTTTGTTTTTATTGGTGTGTTTTCTGTTTCTGCTGAAAACAAGTTTTTTTTATTTGTTTTGGTGTTTGTGGTGGGGGGTGTTGTTGTTTTTGATTTTGTTGTGTGTCTGGCATTTCAGTTGCAATTTGGCATTTAATGTTGTGCCTTTGGTTGTGTTGTAATTTTTTGTTTGTTTGTGTGTGTTTTTTTTTTGTGTGTGAGTTTTGTTGAGATTTTAATATGTTTTTGGTTTACTTTTTGAGTGTTTTGTTGTTTTTTGACACGCATTTCTTGATGTGTTTTTAGTTTTGTTTACATTTGCTGTGGTGATTTTGGTTTCGTTGTTGGTTTTTTGGTTGTTGTTTCTATGACTGTTGGTTTTATTGTGATGTCTGATGTTTTAGCTGCCATTTTTGTTTTTGTTGTGTTTTTGTATTTTGTAGTTGTGTTTTAATTTTTCCATTCATTAATGTATTTAGTGCTTACGTTCTATCATATCCAAGTGGTCAACTTGCTGTGCCAAATTCGCCTCAGCAGTAGAACACAGGTTGACGCTTAAAAAGCAGGGCAGTCGTTTTTGTCTCCTGCACCATTTTTCTGTTTACTGCTGTTTAAAGCATAAGGAGGTGAGACGTGTGCTGGCCCTCTGCTCCGAACGAAACCTTTCATCCCTGCAGCGCACACACTAACGCTTTGATCTCACCTCTTCAACATGCACTCGAGGGCCAGAGCGGAAGCCCTCGTTCTCAAAAGCAGAAGGAGGCGGACAGGCGAAGAAGGAGTGGGAGAGAGGGATGGAGTGTGTGCTTGTAAAAAGCTCAGGCTCACTGATGTCATAATATAAGCATCGCTGGAAAGCATACACAGAACTTATAGAACATTATACATTATACCTTACAGACCTTGTGATGAATTGTCCTACAGCAGAGAGTGCAAATGTTTGTGAACCCATAAGGCAGAAAAAAGAAAACAAACACGTTACAGCAAGAGGTCAGTTAGTATGTTATCAGGCTTGTGCGGCTAATATTGTTAAAAAAAAACAAAAAATAAATACAATGTTCCATCTTCATATTTTTATATCCATCATTTTAAGTCAATGTTTTATATCAGATATAATCAGACTGTTTACATATTTAAGTTTTAAGTCAACTATTCTGTCATGAATCTCACTTCCAACTTTCCAAAATGGCTGCCTCTTTAACGCTACAATATCCAAAACTGCATCCTAGTGCTGAGGATAATCTACATTTCTAATCTTCAGATAAATATCAGTATGTAATATAAATTTAATTGCATTTGTATATAAATAGTCAGACCAAATGCAAAGTTCAAACCGTCAACAATGTAGGCTATGCGGAAACAAGAAAAGCTAAAACATTTGAATAGCTAAGCTTTTGTTTCATTTCTGGATATGAGATCAATACTAAAAATCTTTTAATGACAATCAGCATTAAAGAAAAAAAAAAAAAAACAGAATTTAACCTACCATGTTTTACCGTGTAGCTATCTAGTAGCTAGCTTGAATTTTGATCTCTGTACAGATAAGTTGAATTTTTTTGAGTTACTCTCAATTGGAATATGAGTTTTTATAAAACTTAAAAAAAGCATTCTAATGGTACAACTACTACAAAACTACTATTGGAGGAGTTAGCTACCGCATTTCGCTGAGGTAATATATGTGTATTTAAATGTAGCCAAACGCTCTACTTCCAAGTCTGTAGTTTGTAAATTTTTAATACATCATTTTAAACTAATTTAAAATAATTAGGCATTTGGTTCTATCACTGTGCTAGTTCATGATTTAGATTGATCCTAAATGACATCAGCATATCTCTATGACATCACTGAAGAAATGAATTACTTATTTTGTTTTTAAATCTACATTAGGGGGGGGCACGGTGGCTTAGTGGTTAGCACGTTCGCCTCACACCTCCAGGGTTGGGGGTTCGATTCCCGCCTCCACCTTGTGTGTGTGTAGTTTGCATGTTCTCACCGTGCCTCGGGGGTTTCCTCCGGGTACTCCGGTTTCCTCCCCCGGTCCAAAGACATGCATGGTAGGTTGATTGGCATCTCTGGAAAATTGTCCGTAGTGTGTGATTGCGTGAGTGAATGAGAGTGTGTGTGTGCCCTGTGATGGGTTGGCACTCCGTCCAGTGTGTATCCTGCTTTGATGCCCGATGACGCCTGAGGCACAGGCTCCCCGTGACCCGAGGTAGTTCGTATAAGCGGTAGAAAATGAATGAATGAATCTACATTAGATTCTTATACATTTCTTCGCATTGTTCTTAATAGCCAGGAATCCATTGTTCTTCACTTTATAATTCATATCATAACCTGAGTTGGCTAATTTTAGTTAATCTAATAGCTAGTATTCATGATTTATTCATCAAAGCACTATATTTAGCCATTGTGTGGATATTCAGAGGTGATTAATTGGTAATATTCTGAGAAGAGCACAGGGTAAGATGAATAGGACTAGGACTAGAAAAGGACTAGACACTTATTATAAATCTGAGTCAGGATAATTGTTTGCACCCCTTCTGGAAATGAGCAATCTACTAAATCTCTAACTTGGCAAGAGATGGGCAAGTGTTTATTTGTGAATAGAATAGAATTTTGTTTATTTGTGAATACAACAAAAGGGTCAAAATGAGAAACCAGGAGGTCTTATGAGAAAAAAGGGGAAAAAGCTTCACAGTTGGACAAAGGAATAGGACATGCGGGTATATGAAGACAAACTAACCGAGAGTTTAACTAAGATCAGCTGAACACATTAGTTAACAGAGCAGACACAGGACAGGCATGGAGACAGCACCAAAACAAAGATGCATGATAATGTGGACAAAAAGGATATGAAGTGATGTAAAAAAAACCTAAGAGCAGCATTGACTTCTTTTGAAGTGCATTTTTCCCCTCAATCAAAACCAAGCAGTGTTGTATAAAGTATTAGAAAGCAATACTTGAGTAAAAGTACAAGTATCGTACTAGAAAAACACTTTGGTAGAAGTGAAAGTTACCTTTTAGAATATTACTCAAGTAAAAGTCTTAAAGTATCTGATATTTACTGTACTTAAGTATCAAAAGTCATTTTCTGATATTTAAAGTAAAAGTAAAAAGTAAAATTTCAGTGATTTTCTGTAGGCATAAGATCAGGGGCGGTTCTAGGGTTTCATCTTTAGGAGGTTTTAGCCCTCAGTGAGAATTTAAAACAAGAAGAGTTTTATATTATATATTATATGACTACATATTAAGCCAAAAGTTATGGTATTATTTAAAATGGCAAAAGTGGACACCAAAATTTTATGCATGATGTAATGATGTCAGTCTTGAATCAAATCAGTTCATGTATGTGTGCATTCTCTACAAACAGTGTGTCTAATGAATGCAGTCATTAATAAAAAAATATTCACAAGACAAAGACCAAATCAATAAATGTTATTATGTTGGCTTTGTAGAAGCCAACATTCTGTTTTCCTATTTAAGCTTAGACAAAAATATATAAAGAGTAACTCCTCCTAGGGTTTTCGAGCCACATGCACCAAATTCGGATATGTTGTAGACGCTGGTCTGAAGTTTGTCGCTATTACTTTTCTAAGCAATCCGAGTACCGGTACCGGTCTCGAAATGGCCTTTTTTCCCATAGACTCCCATTATAAACTTTGGAGGTTTATAACTCGGCAAGCTTTCGAACTATCTACACCAAACTCGGCCAGCTCCTTTAGGGTGATACTCTGAACAAAGTTTTAAATTGGTGTACCGACTGGCCTTCCGGTTGTCCCGCAGCCCCGCCCCCAAAATATGCAAAATCAAAAAACTTTTTACAACATGGACATGTGACATATCAAAACACTCAGAACAACGATGGGAACTTTCTCAAGAGTATTCGGATGACGTCACATGCTCGTCTCCACTTGCCTCCAAATGTTTTGTCACCCTGTCTTTCTGTCCACTTGCCTCCAAAAGTAACACTGACCCTTATGTTCATTCGCCTCCAAAAAGCACCGGCCTTTGCGAATACTTGCCTCGTCAAAGCCAACATCAAAGTTTGTCACGACGAACTTTACAAATCTAGTTTTTATTTAATATTGAATGGATTGTTTGCATTAATATTTTCTTTGTGCTATCAACTCTGGTAAGAAGAATAGTGAAATTTCACTGCTTTTGTTTAACCTCTGATTAACATGCATTCATTATAACGTTATAGATAAACGCCTCCAGCTCTGACTGCGTGTGCACGCTGTGCGTCCCTGTGCTTCTCCGTAGAGCGTGTGGACGTGCGTAATGCAATCTAGGAGCAGTGATTCGCCAAACCTCCCTTATTGCAGTCGCACACATTTCTTCTTTTATATTGATTTTATTTTGTAGTAACGAGTAACAAAGATGCTTAGTGGAAATATAACGGAGTAAAAGTCTACATTTTATCTCGGAAATGTAGTGGAGTAAAAGTGAAAGTTGACATGAATTTAAATAGCGAAGTAAAGTACAGATACGTGAAATTTCTACTTAAGTACGGTAACGAAGTATTTGTAATCCGTTACATTACAACACTGAAACCTAGGATGCAAAATTATTGATACCCCCATAAATAAACATTTGCTGTATCTTCCCCTGGACAGAATTACAACACTGAGCACCATCTCATCCTATCAATTCAACTACGTTTTGACAGTAAAGCAACACAGTTTTATATAATTACAGTGTATCCTGTATTTGTCTGAGTCTCAGGACGTGTTGAAGAACTTGTCAGAATATAGCTCTGAATTTTCTCGACGCATCATGAATATGTCCTTTCTACAATCTGTGCAATTTGCCAGCCGTGATGAGTTTTCTCCAGTCAGACCCAGAGCCTGTACACTAATGCAGTGTGTCAGGACGACGTCAGCAGAAAAATCTAGGTCTTGTCATTCCTGATTGCTTCTAAAGTCCGAAACAGACATACACCACTGACTTGGCTGCATCGTTGAGGAGTCTGCATGATGCCTAACACTCGTGTCATTTGTGCGGCATCTTATGGCCTAAGAAACTTTAGGAGGAAAAGGCAAATAAAATGAGAGCAAAATGTAAAAGCTCTACTTTAACTGCAGAGATTAACTGAACCAAATTAGCTGTGATTGATTCACTGCTTCAACAAAAAAAAAACATGTCTCAAAATACATAATGTATATATGTTTTAGGTAAGAATTCATTTCAATTCAATTCAAATTTATTTGTAAAGCACTTTTAACAATAAACATTGTCCCAAAGCAGCTTTACAGAACATAAGAGATATAATACAAAATGTTTAATATTATATAAATATTAATATAATACAAAAGTTCAAGATTAATATTAGACTTAGATTTAAATGTGTTTTTTCATTTATCCTTAATGAGCAAGTCTGTGGTGACTGAGGTGACTGTTGAGGAAGAAACCTTGAGGGGAACCAGACTCAAAAGTGAACCTCATCCTCAATTGGGTGACACGTTAGGGTGTGATTATAAACTGTTATAAATACCAGAGAGTGTTATTATGATTAATGTCCTTTCTACAGTCAAATACAGTCTGACAATTGTATGTTGATTAGGAGGTTGTTGATACAAATAGATCTGGTACATCTTTAGATGCCCCTGGATCCTCACTGGGTTGGTCTCTGCTCAGTGAAGGTCCGACATCTTCATAAAGCGGAACACAATCTTATTTATTCTTTTATGAATATCTGTTTACTCTTTCATAAATGTTAAATAGATGTCTCCTCACACAAAACATTTTATGGTCCATTTCCAACTTAAATCTATGTGTAAATGAAAATTTTAATTTTTCTTAGAGCGAGGTAAGCTGGAAAATGAATCACTTCCTGAATAATCAGAACTGAGAATTCATAATTGTTATGTGTATGTTAAATGTATATATAAAAAGTATACTATGTACTATAGGAAAAGCAAGTTTGAGATGATAAAATCACTGTTAATAAAAAGGATGGATGCTTATGGATACTAATTTTATTCCTATATGCTTAGTCATATTATAGGTATATGACAGTGTTCACAAAGTGCACTGTCATCTCTCTCTCCTGAGGACGATCAAAAAAAAGGACCTTGCTCTAAAAAAAGTATTCTGCTGGCCCACCTTCCGCCTTGGTCTCCTGATAAAACAGCATTAAAGATTGGGGTTAAAGAGGGAACTGTACCTGCAAGCGATGAAAAATGTCCTTGTGAGCCCAAGAACATGACAAGGCTCATCTTTTTTAATACTAGGAAACAGCAAGACAATGTACTGCGTAGTCAAAGCCCTTAAACCCCAAGGTTCTAATTCAGTTTTTTGTTTATAAATCGTATTATAATCTATTCAGTAAATGTAGCGAAACGAATAAGACAAGGGTTGTGGTCATGGCTGTCGGCTCGTAGAAGTTTAAGGCATTAAACGTGTTGCTTTTTAGGGAAAAGAGGAAGTAATGGAGTGACCCACAGAGAACTTGAAGGCTGTCTGGATCAGCATTAGATAAAGTGTTTATCATTGTAGAGGTGGTTGCACTGTGTGTGTGTGTGTGTGTGTGTGTCTTTGTGTGTGCTACATTTAGTCCCGACCAAGGTCATCTCAGCTCCCACCAGACTGTCCGTCCTTTTGTACTTTTTACCGCAACCCCTAAATAAAGATAAGACAAAAACTGTGTTACTGCAGTTTATAATACATCATCAGACCCATGTGTGGCTAGTTTTTAATATTTTATTCATTTCCTCTAGTTCAAAGGGCATCATAAAGATCCCACAGGGCTGACTGACTCACAGACATAAGTGCAAAAATATGTACACCCCTAGGACACAAGTGACAAAGATAAGTAATGCGGTCATGCTGTGATAGGAAAATAATCAATCACAGGTTGGTACAATGAAGCAAAGTAAGTGTTATCAAACTAAAGTTATTAAATTAATTTTTAATAACATTACATCTTGAAGTGTTTTATTCGTCTTGTACCACATCAGTATAATTGTTTCCTCACCAGCCTTGTTTTTCTGTTCCTCCTGATGTTAATAAGATATAGAAAAAAACAGCTTGTCATTGTTACAAAGTAAGAGCACAAAAAATGTATTGGTGCATCTTGTTTGCCGGTGTGTGTGTGGATATTTCTCACGTGCTTTGGGTGTTTCCTCAAAGTTCTCCGGTTTTCTCCCCAGTCCAAGACATTTGTTCAAGACAAATCACAGAATTGTCTGTAGTGTGTTAACTAGTGTGCGAGTGTGTCCCTTGGATAGCATCCAGATTCCATGTGACATTGTGTATGATAATCAGATTTGTCTTTGCCTTTTATCTGTTGACTTTTGCTTTGGATTTTAAGCTGTGGACTTTTAACAGAATAGAGGGTTTGGTTGGGAGTACAAACTTTTGCTCTCAGCTGTACAATCTACTGCTAAATCAATAGGTTGTGCTAAATTTTCCATGTAATAAAAAATGTAGACAAAAATCTTCATTGTTTCATTCATTGGTTCATTAGTAAGTCATATAACCAATAACTCTCCATGAAACCCATAAACAATCCTATTTTGATTTAAAAAAGCTAAACGAGGGGGTCACGGTGGCTTAGTGGTTAGCACGTTCGCCTCACACCTCCAGGGTTGGGGGTTCGATTCCCGCCTCCACCTTGTGTGTGTGGAGTTTGCATGTTTTCCCCGTGCCTCGGGGGTTTCCTCCGGGTACTCCGGTTTCCTCCCCCGGTCCAAAGACATGCATGGTAGGTTGATTGGCATCTCTGGAAAATTGTCCGTAGTGTGTGATTGCGTGAGTGAATGAGAGTGTGTGTGTGTGTGCCCTGTGATGGGTTGGCACTCCGTCCAGGGTGTATCCTGCCTTGATGCCCGATGATGCCTGAGATAGGCACAGGCTCCCCGTGACCCGAGGTAGTTCGGATAAGCGGTAGAAAATGAATGAATGAATGAATGAATGAAAAGCTAAACGAGACTTGGGATAAATGCAGATATGCATTTGTATATACAGTATGCATAGATGTAAGTAAGCATACTTAAATTGCTGCTGTCAGCTTAGTTTAAAGAATGAACTCAGGGTTTGCTGGAATTCAATGAAGTGAATCGATAGTGAGAATTCATTTGGTGCTGCACAAACTAAAATCGTCTCCTGAGCTCTAAGTGGTACTGTATATACTGTATACAACATCGATTACAGCATCTGAGATCCCTGATAAAATAGAAGCACAGGCTTAATTGAACCTGATCTGAAGGACAAAGTATTTAGAAGGAAAGTCTCAGTCTAAAATGAAATCGAGCAAGAGTTGAAAATGACCAAGAGTAAAATGGCCAATAGGACATGCTGAATAAAATTCTGCTAACAAACTTAACAAAGGTTAATATTTTAGTGTCAAGGATTTGACCTCTGTATCAGTCAGTGTCCTTGTTTTTTGTTAACAATGACACTTTTCTCTGCAATCGGTGCAGTTTGTCAAACTGACAGACTGTTGCAGAGCTGAATATTCACCCTTGTAGTAGGGGAGCAAATCCAAGCTTCTATGTGTATCTCTCGTAGTACTACATAGAGACATCGCTGATTTATGTAAGGCTCCAGGACAATGGACAGCAGCTTTCAAACTTAACAGTCACAGAAAAAAATAAAATAAAATAAAATAAATAAATAAAACAACTTTGTCATAACTTAGCCTTGTTTGCTAAAGATAGATGTGCTTGATACACTGCTTTGTGTCTATATATACATATATATATGTATATATATACATATATAAAATTATATATATATTTCATTAAAACCGATTATTTCCTAGATAAACGCTAATAACTTAATGCTAACTTAGTTCAATAAAAATTAATTCTAACATTCACTGACCAAATGTTAGACAAAGCAGTGTGTCAAGCACATCTTTTAATTTCACATAGAGATCCAATTGGAAATGAGTAAAATAAACTGGGTCGAATATCGGGTTAACTGGGTTAATATCGGTTCACTTGATGGGAAGAAGAAGTATTGAAAGAAAGTTCTTTTATGCTCCATTTCAGGGCTGTGGTCACAACTTGAAAGCATATCATGATTATTGACAGTGGGAACTCTTCTATAGTATGTTTAGCAAACAAGGCTAAGTTATGACAAAGTTGCGATACAAGCAGATAACCTTCTCATTGGTTGGTGCTTTCATTGATAAGAAATTTCTTGAAGAAATATAACCAATTCAGCTTCTTCTTCACAATCAGTAGCTCCAATATTTACTACAGCTGCTGAATGAGAACTCCCATTTTATAACTTTTTGATCATTTCATTGTCAAATGATCATGTTTTTTAACACTAGTATCTTGCAATACTGCGGTTCCATGTTAGTGAATCTGAATAATAAAGATAACAGAAGAGTGAATGTTTCTTGTGCATAAGATGAATGATGCCATAAGGATGGATTATTTGTAATTAATTACAATCAATTATTGGGATCTGACAAGCCATGAGAAAAAAATTAACCATACTCTGATACTGTAAGTGGCAGGAAGACATGCTTTCTCTCTCTCTCTCTCTCTCTCTCTCTCTCTCTCTCTCTCTCTCTCTCTCTCTCTCTCTCTTGCTCTCTCTCTCTCTCTTTCTCTCTCTCTCTCTCTCTCTCCCTCTCTCTCTCTCTCTCTCTCATCCGTCACAGTAGCAACAGACAGTTGTGGTTGTAATATGTTGTAGGTGGAAGAGGGCATATAGCATGTTCTTAGCTCATAAGCTAGTAAATAAGTGGCTTCAACTGTCATTTAATGCAGTACGAACAACAGTGGTGAAAGATGTAATTACTTTGACAGTCATTTAGGATGGGTTATTTGGTGACATAATTTCAGCTTGTGAGTGGATTGGACATCGTCAATCCTCCGTTACAATATCAACAACTATGAACTCAAGAAAGTCTTGAATAAATACATTTATTTAGATTTTTCCTTAAATCAGTCATCACTCTAAAAATCCCCACAACTAGACACAAATATTATTATAGAGTTTGGGACAGAATGCAGAAATTTTGCTTCAGCGACCAACTTGATTAAGTGACACAAGGAAGGAGATTGAGTCTATGGGTCAGTGCTAATTGACGCAGCGGGATTTAGCTGAGCAACTTGAAAATTCTGAGTAAAGAGATAACATATTGAAGTTGTTACTCAAAGCTGCCTGTCTGAATACTCTACATTAACTTGAATGTAAATGCTTTCAAATAAGATGGAGTACATTCTACAATACATGCATTGCAGCATGACACAATGCCTGTTCCTGCGATTCTATAAATGTGTGAATAGGGTAGAGGTGGTCATTAAGATACTAGTGGTACAGTTTCCTTTCAGGTTCAGTGGCAAAAAGATTCATATTGTGATTCATATTGTGGTGCACCAAATTTGTGCATTTGGAAAAAAAATTTCTTATTTAAGGACGTAAGCCACTTAATGGCTTATATATACACTCCATACATAAGTACGTACATAGTTGTTTCCGCACTAGATGTTCTCCTCTAGTCCACCCATGTGTATGTGATCCCAGAAACTATTCCCCATCAATGATTTATGCGCTGACCTAATTGTGTGCAGAGCTGAAAAATATCAAAACATCAGACACGAGACAAACAAAATGTCCAATGGTCTCATTTGTAGTCACATTTATACATTGGTTTCTTCGGAGGATGAGATATGAGTGATTAAAAAACAACAAATTAATAAATACGGTTGCTTTATTTATGTTTTTTATTTGTATTTTTAATTGTTATAGGTATAGTTATTTTTTAGGTTATTTGTTGAATGTGAAAGTAAAGGTTTGAAATAGTCAAATCATTAACAATGACTTGTTTGACCAACATATCAGATTTTCTTTAGATTATTTGTTCATTTATGTAATTAAAATTTTACTCTAATTTTTTTTAATTGTTAATTGTTAACACTTAACAGTTAATCTAAAACTGTAAAACATGTAATGTCAGAGTTGTCGTATAAACACATTATTGTTACTGAATGTTATTTCTTAGATTTCCACAGGTCTATTTTTTTAGACCTAGGGTATTTGTTTTAATGATGAAGAAAAGCAGTCCTCTTCCTTTCTTCCAGCTGTAATTAGACCAGAAGGCTTCCACCCATCAGCAGATGCTGGCAGAGAGGATGAGATCATGAGAGTAAGTGAGAGAGAGAAATAGGAATTAGGAGAAAGAAAAAGAAGGAAAGAAAAAGTTTCAAGGCACTAAGGAGCAAAAAGTGTGTTAGTTACGTCGCATAATTTACTCCTGGCTGGCTCACTTATCAACAAATCTGTTTGTACTTACTGCAGTGATTATGTACTAATATTCTAAAGTTTATTATATATCTCTCTTTGTTATGCTGGCTATGAAATTTTATGAAAGGTCATGTTTGCATTAGGAAACAATATTCTTTCAAACGCACATATGCTAAGAAATAAAACTTTATGCTGCAAAATTAGCCTAGTCAATTATTTATAATTACTGGATTAGGAATTTGATGTGTTTTTTGGATACTGGATACTGAAACTTCCCTGACCAACATTGTCCAACATTGTGTATTAATATTAACACAACACTGTTTTAGTCGTTTAGGGCTTTTCCAATGATAAACCTCACTGTGTATGAAAAAGTTCAAATTCAGTGACATAAACACCTTGAATAGAACAAGATAAATTTTGTAACATCAATTGATTCCAATCCTCTAAAGCGATGCAGTGTTGGAGGTTCATTAGAAAGCCTTCCCAGCATGTTTGTGTGTGTGTGTCAGCTTGTGGTTTTGCTTTCTGACTTTCTGACTCACCTTTCACAACTTTTCTTCTGGGGGCATGACAGTGTGGCTGATGGTGCCAGTTTCTCTGTGTGCTGTCCTCAGAGACAAAGTTGCCAGATCTTTGGTATAAAAACAGTCCAATACCAAAATCTAAATAAATACAAACAGCTCTTAAAGTTTGTAAGCAGGTTTGTAAAAAACAAGTTCATGTTGATTTCTTGATCTTGGGTCATCAGCCGGCGGCCAGTATTTGGGTTGGTAATTCCTTGGATCCTGTGTCTTGAATCAGCTTAAATTCGTCTTCTTGAATTCATCTTCTTGCATCGTTTTCTTTTCACCTGCGACTCCTGGATGGCTCACCATTTAAAACGTGATCCACTTCTACAGCTATACAAACCATCAAACGGTGTTGAGATTGACCTGTATTTCTTATTATTTCTTATCTGAGATCACACCATAGATATAATAATGAGCAGCAATGACAATCTAATACTAGTTTTAACAAAGTGATATTAAGATGCTCATCTTCCATGCAAAGTTCTTTCACTGAAGTTCTAAAATATTCTAGTATTATTACAGATATTTTCCGAAATGAAGTGCAGCTATGCGAATTATTAAACCAGTAAACACACAGGCAGTGTGTTCATACTGTAAATACTAATGCTAATGGTGCAAATGGGAACAAGCGGTGTGTATGAACGTCACATGGCCTCTAGTGTATGTTGACATTTATAGCATGTATCAGATGTCTTTATTCAAAGTAACATACATAAGGGTTTTATTGTGTTGAAGAAAAAAGGTATAAGAGTATATGAATAAAAATAAGATAAGACTCTGCAAAAGAGTATTTTATTATGGGGTGTGATACAGAATTTTTTAAGGGGGAGTTGTAAGGGTTTAGTAAAATGGGTCTTATATGTAAATACAGATAGCGACTCAGCTGTTTATACAGCCAGAGGACATTCATGACACTTCTTTGGTGCCAAGATAAAAAAAAACAAAAAAAAACATGTATGCCTTAATGAATTTTTGAGTCAAGTTCAGCCTTTCGTGTGACTGTGCATCAGAGTTTTAAATCTGATGTGGGCAGCTACCGTGGAGGATTTGCGGTAAAGGGATGACACAACAAAAAGCTGCAGTAGTGCAGTCTCAAGCTGAGAAGAGACCGAATACAAGTTTAAGAAAACACACACATAAAACATTTTTTTGGTTTGCTTAACTATATGCAACAAACCAAAAGTATAAATTTTATTCTGATTCAAACTCAGCAAAACGGAATAAAAGATGTTAAAGTGCCATAAGGATGTTTTGTGTTTCCATGGTATTATATGTGATGACTTTGGGGTGATTCAAGTATAATTATTCATTTTTTAAATTTCAATATGTATCATTTTACTAGACAAGTATAGCTTATATCATTTCAAAATGCATGAAATGTAAAAAATGCATGCGGTAAAATAACAGCTAATGTACCACTTAGAAATTAATTGTGTTACAACTTTGTTAAGAGACATATTTGTTTCTATTTTAAATATTAAATATCTATTAACTATTAATCAATCTTGACTTGAGGTTTTACCTTTGTGAAGACTCTTTGAAGGAACACGTGCTAAATTTTTTAAATTTATCTAGCTCGTTCCTGAGCGTAAATTGTTACTACAAAAACAGTGACATATCAGAATAAACACTTTGATATAAACTGATTATTTTTAGCTAAACTACCAAAACCACTGCAGGTAAAGTACTAGTCAACACCTTCTGACAAATCTGAAACCAACCAGAATTCAATACTGATATTTTTTTACGTCTGTTGAGGCTGTGTGTATTTTAAAGTTTCATGTAAATGCTACAGTATATACCCACTGTATTGTAAAATAAACCTCACACATTTTCATGAAAAATGACCAAAAAATGACCTTCAGTCCCCAGGGCCGTGTGGAAAGACACTCAGAACCTCAGCACTTCTAAATGTTTAATGCTGAATGTAATCAAGCTTGTTGTTTCCCTCCAAATAAAACATGCACTATCAATAACCAAAGTGGTTATTCAGTTAAACTGTGCAGGTCTTGTGCAGGAAAATCAATTGTGAAGCACTTTAAGACATCTGTGTTCTCCAGAGCCAGTCCACATGACCCCTGCCTCCTCTCTGATCTGATTAATCTCTCTATATGAGATCATTAAACAGCACAGAGACGATCACAAGTCTATTGAGAAAGCGATATTGTGGTTATTAACTGTTCTCCTCTTCATTCCCCTCCCTGGAGACAAATTCAACCTTTTAGGTCCTTTCATTTTGTTATATTTGATGCCACTTCTGCACTGTCAGTAACGTTCACACTGTTCGGCTGGAAAGCTGCCTAAAAAAGCCACAGAGGATCCCATTTCAAGTGTCTCATAGATCGCTGTCACAATAAACATTCGGTTAATGCGTTCCTCGCCCTGAAGAGCAAGCGCGTTAAGGGAGCAACCCTTACACGGCTATTACATGATAATGTATAATGACTGCGAGAGAAATTACATTTAATTACTAAATAAATGACAAGATATGAACTTTTGACCTTTCAACACATGCTGTTGGTTGCAATTTGGGTTTAATCATGTGACCTGCTGATCTCTATCTGCAGTCTTTGTACATTGTAAATAAACAAAAGAAACAGTGCTAGATATTCAAAAACTAGCTATTGAGTATCACAACTGATAATAGGACTGGACTTTACTAATATACCCATCTTTGTGTCTGGCCAGATGTGGGATGAATGAGAAACATTATGTGACATGGCTACAAGTTGCTCTCAATGTGGAATAAAGGAAACACTGTAGGCAGTGTGTCTGCAGTCAGGCATTGTGAGAAATGAAACTAGGCTCTTCTGATGCTGAGAAGATACGAATTTTGTCAGCTACGAATCGGTTTGTTACTGTGCTTCATTTGTTCTCTTGATAACATGTTAAGATCCCAGTTTTTTTGTTGTTAATTTCAGAGAAATATGCGAGTTGGTCATCCCATAATTGTCCTGGAAATGAGCAAAGAACGTGCCCGTACTCTTCAAAATAAATAAATAAATGTAATATTTGCAATATAAATTGAACACCCACAACATGGATTACTATGGTAGCAATAAAACACATCAGAATGTGTAATTAGAGAAAAATGATCAAAGATGAGCAGTACAATGAAGTTTTTGGGTTTTTTTTTTACACCAGAATGTTCTGAAATGTTTTATTCTCCATATACCACAGCAGTTTGTCGACAGCAATTTTTTTGTTTATTTATTAGAAATATTTAGTAATTATATTTTTTAATCTTGAAACCTTCATGAAACAAATTGGTTAGTTTTCACTTTTTAACATTACAAACGCTAAATAAAGGCTATTCCCTTACCACTCTCTCTTTATTTTTTAAGTCACGTTACTTAAGTCCAAACTCTTTTTTGATGAATTTGAATGTCAGAAAACTTGAAGTTGCATCTTTATCTCTGACTTTATCTCTTGAGAAACAGTACATTTTATTACGATTATATAACTGATGATACAACTGTTGCTGTATTGTGCGATGTCTCATTTTTACGCCTATAATGCACTAATAGTGATGCCTGTGTCTTTGTTACTAGCACATCAGATGATACAGCTAATCCCAATTTACCCTCCACAAGCACTGTCCATTGTTATTATGTCAAGAGCATCCTGAGTGTAGTTAGGTTTGGTATGTGGAATTTTGTAAATACCGGTTATTGGGAAAACTGGATTAGGTGTTGGGGCCACCACTGATTGCCCACCTATTATTTGTGCTGGCCCACTCTAATGTAATTGGCTGGAACCGGTCCTGCTGGAGACACTTTCCATTAATGTTAAATAAACATATGTTCATAGAAAAATTCACCTGATTATATGCCATAAATGTGTGCCTACAACACAAGACCCTGTCTATAGAAATGATAACCTGTGATTAGTTTACAGTAGAGAAATTACACACCGTCTTCAAATTAGAACATTCAAAAGACCTTTTTCCCCCCCAAAAACTTAATAAAATATTATGAAATAAATGCTAGTAATCAACAGAGATGGGGGACTCGAGTCATATGACTTGACTCGAGTCAGACTTAAGTCGCATATTTCAGATTTGAGACTTGCTTGACAAATATTAAAAAAGACTCGACTTGACTTTGACTTGACATTCATGACTTGAGACTTGACTCGGACTTGAGTTAAATAACTCAGAGATGGGAGACATGACTTGACTCGAGTCAGACTTAAGTCACAAATTTGAGACTTGAGACTTGCTTGACAAATGTTAAAAAAAGACTCGACTTGACTTTGACTTGACATTCATGACTTGAGACTTACTTGTGACTTGCACATGTGTGACTTACTCCCACCTCTGGTAATCAATTTCGCTTTAAAATGATGTTTTTTGGGGGGTTTTTTAACACAATGAAAAATCAATACAGTAGCCTGTAAAATGATCTCAAGCATGAAGAAGATCATGTCTAGACTTCGTACAGCAATTTAAAAAAAATATATTTCTTGGTCTAATTATAAGAAAAAAACATATAAGGTTAACGAATCGATTCTTCCGAGTCGCTTAAAAGAATCACCGAGTAAAAGAACCGATTCGTTCGCAACTCGTCCATCACATCCGCGCGCGTGAAGCAGAGGGAAAGAGGAGGGATATCTTCCTCTTGTGTAGCACAAGTATTATCTGTACTTGTATTTGTATTATCTTTGTGCAAATCCTTGTGGCAGAGACGAACAGAGCACACTGAGCTTAAAATGACGCGTACATTAGTATATTAGTTAGAAAACTTCTGCCTTTGGCTTTACACGCGTTAATACGCGCGAGACGACAATGCAAATGGCACGTGAGTTTGTTTATATTTTTTTTTTTTTTTTTTTTTTTTTTGCAAAATGTAAAATATATTCCGACTGTATGTTTGCATATTTATGACGATTATGACGGTTATTTATTCGTATTGTAAAAATGCGAAAATATTTAATTATAGTTATTATTATTATAATGATATGCATTTATATAAATATATAATTATATTTATTTTATTTATAGATATTTATTCTAGCTGGATAGACAGTTGATCTGACAGTATGTGAGCTATATTTATTCTGCCTGAGTGCTATTGGTTAGATGCAGTGGGTAGAGCTGCTGCCTCAAAAAGCCAAGGTCTCTGGTCTGAGTTAAGAGTCAAAGGTTTTATGTGTTACAAACACAGGTATACAAGGTGCAACGTGTAGTGAAATGACTGCAAGTAAGCGTAGAGAAGATACAAATAAGGTTTCTTCTGGTTTCTTCTTTTATAAATTTACTCTATCTAGATGCAGAATAAATGTATGGAATTACGTTAAAGGAAAATAATCAACGTCGGGGTGCTTTGAGGAACCCAGGTGTTTTTTTTAGTGCTCTGAAATAACTGTATAACAGAACATGGCTTGCTTGAGAACTTTTTTTTATTACTTGTATGTCACAACAATTTGTAAACAGTTGCATCATAAAACAGCAGCCATAAAACAAATTAGTTCTCGTTATTAAATAGGTTATAGCAGCTATAACCAAGTTTTCTCAGTTAATATGAAACAAAAGGTGGTTTAGTTTAGTTGAGAACACTTTGTGACACCATAAAATAGGCACCACAGCTTTGAGGTACAGATTATTTCAGGTTGAAACTGTTATACTGTACTTGGAATCCTGTAGCAGTAGCTGCCATGTGCTAAGAAACTGTAGCTAGCTAAATTATGTCACGTAGTGATGATCAGATCACATGTACCAGAATCATGCTGGCAGGTGGACTAGCTGTGATTAATTGCTCCTAGTTATGAATGTATATGTCCATACTACCCTATAATCGACAGGATGTTTTCCTGCATCACATCCAGTGTTCCTAAATCCTGACCAGGACAAATGCTTACTAAAGATGAGAGAGAGGGTGTGTTTTTTTTATTATATGGACATTTTGAGCTTCATCAGGAATGGTATTTTAAGCAATATGAATTGAATGTTCTTCTAGTCTTCTTTGCTTCATCTTGCGATGCATTTTTTTTTTTTTAGGAAAATACTAAAATCTTATATATCACCATATGTAATGGATCAGTGCTTCATTACTGATGATTCAGTGGTTTAATTTCTTTGATTGATTATTATTAATGATTGGGATTTAATATGGGTTCAGTTTCAGTTCATTATTAAGACTTTATAATGGTACATTTGGTTGCATTTAGTATAAGCTGTAAGACAGACTTCAGTCCACCAACTGAATAGAAATGTCTTTAAATCAATAAAATGTTTCTTCAAAATAATAAAATTTAATATTTTATAATGTATATAAACTTTATATCTAATTATAAAATAAAAATACATTGTATCATTTATATAAAATTATAGCTACAAGGCAAGAATAATATTTTTTTTTTTCATTTTTATTTTTTATCTATTTTTATTTTTTGTTTGTTCTGTGAATGCAAATATATAGCCTTCATGACCCCTTTATCATATATGAAAATGTAGTTACCGTATTCATTGTTTCCGTGCATATTTTTACATTTATCTTTTTTATTATATATTATTATGTTAGTTATATATATATTTTATTGTGTATTATTGATTTATTATTCTTATTCTTATTCTTCTTATTATTATTGATTTATTATTATTATTATTATTATTATTATTATTATTATTATTATTATTATTATTGCAACACTTCTCTCTCAAAGTGTCTTAAATATTATTTTATACACCGTATTGTCCCTAATATTAAGGCACTATTCCTTACGTCTACACATCTTCCAAACCAACATCACTGACCATGCACGGATTAAAAATAGAGGTATGCCTGACTTCCCGGTGTCTGATTGGCTGCTCAGGCCTTCCTTGTCGCTTTGCGTGGCAACAGCCCCTCCGTCCACCCAGCAACCCCCCATCCCCCCTACATCCCCTTATTTTCCTTATGCACTCATGCTTCTGTGCCTCCAAGGGGCTTTTCTGCAGCATCCAGAGTGATTGCCATGGCAACGGCACTCTGACCCAGGCTGCTGCGGCTAAAAGGCTTGACCTGGATTTTTGTTGTCGTAGTTTTTGTTTTGTTTTTTTTGCTTTAGACTGTTGCCTTGATTCGCATGATTTTTTTAATTGCTTGACTCCACGCTTGTCCACACTCCATCAGGGTGTCTGAGTTCAAACGAAATCCAATCAAGTGTTTTAAAGAAGCATCTTCATAAGAAAGACCAGCAGTAAACATGCATCTGTTTGTGTTTCGTGATTCACTTTAAATATCACCGAATCGTAAATGACTGCATTCATCATCAAGTTCAGAGTGTGGCATTTCCAGTCATCAAAGTTAATCAGTTAGCATTATTGAGTCGTGTTCATGTTTTCCGTGTTTTTATTTGGACGTGGTTCAGTCTGGATTAGAGAAATTATTTGAATGGGATTGTCTGGATGAGCTGCAGCTGTATAGGTGAGAAGAGGGTCTGTAAGAGGAGAAAAGCACAGGCTGGAGATTTAGCAGCCTGTGCTGATGCTTGCACTGTTCATCCTTTCCTGAAGGCAAACTGGAGGAAAAGTAACCTTGCGACCGAGTTATGGATCAGTGACCACTGCATTCAGACTATTCTTGGATTTTTGAATGAACTATAAAGTATTTTAAAAAAGAACGTTCACTGAATGGAGGGTCACATTCAGTAGATCCATAAGTTAAGGAATGCTTTTATAGGAAAAAAAAAAATCAACGTTGGGATGGTGTGATGAACACCATCACACCATCCCATGGGTGCATGTGTTAGCTTGTAGTGAGTAAGGTGTTGGAATGCTGATTGGAAAGATATGAGTTCAAATCCCAAGTCTGCCAATGCTGGGACCCTTACCAAGTCCCCTAACCCTCCGTTACTTAGTTGTATGAGATAAAAATGTCAGTCGCTCTGGATAAGGGTGTCTGCTGTAAATATTAACCAGTATTAATAAAGTGTTTATTATTTTTCTATGATGGCACAATTGGAAGAAAATCATTATTTTCCTTTTAAACCAAACTAATATGCCTACAATTTGTTTAGTTAAAAGGACAAAAATTTAAGTGCTAAATAACGAAAGCTACTTTCCCAAGTCAGAACACCTACTGACTTCCAAAGTACTGACACTGGAGACTCATTCCATATTGTTAAATAAGCAGATTATTGTTTTTGTTAAATGATAAGAAACACTTTTTATCTTCTTATTATTAGTATCGAGTTATGCTTTTTGTCGATTATACAAGTCTATGTGAATGAGCTGTAAAAACGAAATCTCTTTAAAAACATTTGCATTAATACAAATTAATTAAATTGCCTCGGGGGTTTCCTCCGGGTACTCCGGTTTCCTCCCCCGGTCCAAAGACATGCATGGTAGGTTGATTGGCATCTCTGGAAAATTGTCCGTAGTGTGTGATTGCGTGAGTGAATGAGAGTGTGTGTGTGTGTGCCCTGCGATGGGTTGGCACTCCGTCCGAGATAGTTCGGATAAGCGGTAGAAAAATGAGTGAGTGAGTGAGTGAGTGAGTGATACAAACCTGTGATTTTTAGCTGTACTGCTGCTGTTTAAGAAAATTCTGACTAATCAGATTAGAGAACGCTGTGGTATGATGAAAAATACGCTGTGGTTCGTTATATGATATATATTATATATCATTATATGTGCTCAACAATATGAGCTGGAAATGTTTAGCCTTGTGGGCTAGGGAACTGCTGCTAGCTAAAATGCTTATTAACATTTACTCCAATCAGTTCGCAATTGTTATGCGTAAATACATCCGGTATTTTGTGTGCTTTTGATTAAATCAAAATTGCAGTGGAAACAGAAACCCCACTCGTTTGACAATCACATACCTGTACTAGTTTACTAGCAAACGTACCTAATCTTAGCGATATTAGGTTATTATGGTTGACAGGAGGACGTTTCTGGGTGTTTTTAATTTCGACAGATCGACAAAATGATAACCAGTAAGAGTTTGCTAATAAAATGCTAGCCTAAATCTAGCATTAGTAGCTAAGATCTCCTGGACAATGAAGATTTTCCGCAATACAATCTCTCACTAAATTTCTCATAAGTTCTGTTGTCATATTCCAGCCTCTCATTAGATCCAAACAGGTGTTGTTTTTGTCTCCATGAGCCAGTAGGTGTGACATATAATGCAAAGCCAGAGACAGAGATAGAACCGCCGGCTCTTGGCGCAGCCCACAGCTCATCTGCTGTGTTCCCGAAGCGTCAGCTCTCTGTCTCAGTCAGACTGCGTGGGAGAGACTATTTCTGTCTGAGCTGCCGTTCCTCATCGTGCAGCAGCGCCGCTGAAGAGCTTAACACCTCCCTGAACTCACTCAGCTTCTCTCAACCTAACTGGGTTCCTGTGGTGCTGCTCACTCTGTACGCTCAGTCTTCAATTCATCTCCGAGGCTCATGAGAGAATTCCCGGTTTTCTGGATTGCAGCAGAAAGCTTGGGATTGATTTTGGGATAGATTTTGACTTTGCAACCTGAAAGATATTTTTTTACCTTATACAGTGTAAATGTTTGTGCACCCCCTTTAACCATGGGGGTGAACTAAGAAAAATGACCCTTCAATTTAATACCAAAAAGCTACCAAAAAAAAAAAAGGTAATGGAGTCTTTCCTAAGACAACAAAAATCCTAAAGGAAAAATGAAACAAATCAAGAAAAAAAAAAACTTTTTACCTTTTGTGACACCAAAACCTGATTTAAAGAGAGACAACATGTGATATTGGGGGCAAGGTGGCTTAGTGGTTAGCACGTTCGCCTCACACCTCCAGGGTCGGGGGTTCGATTCCCGCCTCCACCTTGTGTGTGTGGAGTTTGCATGTTCTCCCCGTGCCTCGGAGTTTCCTCCGGGTACTCCGGTTTCCTCCCTCGGTCCAAAGACATGCATGGTAGGTTGATTGGCATCTCTGGAAAATTGTCCGTAGTGTGTGATTGCGTGAGTAATTGAGTGTATGTGTGTGTGCCCCGCGTATGTGTGTGTGCCCTGCGACTACCCGAGGTAGTTCGGATAAGCGGTAGAAAATGAGTGAGTGAGTGAGAACATGTGATATCTGGAATAGAGATTAGAAAATATTAGAAAATATTTCTAGCACATTTATGTTTTTGTTTAAAAAAAAGTAAGGAAAAAAAAGAAGGTTGTTTTTAATTTTTTTTCCACGATTGTGCTGAGGTGTTTAAGACATGTCTAAGAATGTTTCTTAAAGCAAAGATGTCTTCAGAAATAATGAAATAAAAATGATTTATCTGTAAAATATTTATCCTATTAAGCATCATTCCATGAAACAGCAATCAAATCAGAATTTAATCCTTTATGCTTAAAACACGTATATGTTAAAAACTTTATATAGAATAATGTCTTCTGTCTGTCAAGTATGTTCATGCTGTTTAAGGTGGAGAAGCCCTGGTATAACCGATTACTGCCACATACCTAAACGATTTGATTTCCGTGTTTAATTTAAGGACAAGAAAGTTTTCACTCTGGTATGTGAGGTCATGTGATACTGCGCTCGATGTCCTGCTCTGTGTCTAGGTCTGGAATTCGATGCCAATTAAGCAAACCGTATGCTAGCTGTTCTTTCTCCAGACACATCTTATTCTCACTGAAGGACTCGTTACGTCTGATGCTTAATTACACCAAATCTCTCCTCAGGGAGAAGACCCAGATGTGCCGTCCTTATAGTAGAGTATTTCTCACTCTAACATCCTGATATTTAATTAACGCCTACTTTTTTGCTTCGACGGTTGAGGAAGATCAGCAGAATTCCTGTACAGTCCTATGCTGATATTAGACTCCACTCACTCTCTGGGTCTCTGTCGTAGATGTCATGGAGCAGCCGAGAACGCTTCACTCTGGATGTTTGGTGACGGGGGTTCGCACTCCACCCATCCGCCGTAACAGCAAGCTGGCCAGCCTGGGGCGCATCTTTAAACCATGGAAGTGGAGGAAAAAGAAAAACGAGAAGTTGAGACAAGGCTCGACAGGTGAGAGTGGATCGATGGAGACGCAACGACTACACTTGAGTTATCGGGTTCATTCTCCGTACAGCACTGACACTGGCATGGTTGTGTGTGTGTGTGTGTGTGTGTGTGTCTGTGAGATCCAGATACAAGTTGGACTACCGCGCTTCATACCACAAATAAAAAAGTAAATCTTTCTCTTTACATCAAGAAAAAAAAACACAGTTTCTGAGGGAACAACAGTTTATAACATAAATGATGACAGGAATTTGTCTCGCTGAAGTTTTACATCATAAAATGTAGCTATAAATGGATAAAAAATAGTAAGTAAATAAATAACAAATGAACTGTATTTATTGAGAAAATCGTTGTGGTGTAAAAAAAAAAAAAAAGATATTACTATCAGATTTGGAACTCAACATCACAGCATCGGTTTCTGGTTATTTACCTTTCCTTATATATTGGTGAGGAAAGCTGAAGATGACAGATGTCATCTTTTTTAGACAGAGAATATTTTTCAACCCAGTTGTTACGGTGAAGTGTAGGTGACCTTCCACTAACACACACACACAAGAGGGTGACACGGGAGGGATTTTCAAACCTCTCCCTTCCCACTCCCAAAAAAAAAAAATTCCCGTCCCATCCCAATCCCGGAAAAAAAAACAAAAAAAAACGGGAAAATCCCATCCCGTCCCAATCCCAGAAGAATGACTCCCATTCCCTCCCACTCCCGTGACCCGCGGGAATCCTCGAAAAAATGTCAGCGTCTAGAAGTGAGCTCGACAGTCAATTTGTTCCCAGAGTAGTCGTTGCAGTGTGAGTTTGGGGTCCGACTCCATTTTTAATTTTTGCGACTTCTAGAGAGTGCATGGGGAAGACGCCTTCTCTTATATTATTGGTGGTTGGCATACATTACTGCCACCAACTGTCACGGGTGTGTGGAGCACGTCATTCATTTAACCAGCCATACCAAAGCAAACAGATTCTATTTTTATTTATATCAAAGGTATATTTGTGTATCCCCGGTCCCGCCCACTCCCTCTGACATTTTTTCCTGTCCCGTCCCAGTCACGTGATTAATAGTGATTTTGTTTCCCATCTCACGGGATTCCTGCGGGATTCCCGTGACCCGCGGGCATCCCGAAAAAAATGTCAGCCTCTTATACACACTAACACCGTGTCATGTATGTGCTGCCCCCTTGCAGGCACGGAAAGGAAAGTGTCAGCACGGCAGAGCCTCGACGATCCGGTGAGGAAGAGCGTGGAGGATACGGGCACAGGTGAGAAACAGCTTCATGATCCTCACAGCTCCAGCCGTGTCCATTAGTCTCCGCTGTTGTACAGGGAACCAATTCGAGCCAACTCACTTCACACTACAGCCACCGAGGGAGTCGTTACACCTTTATTAAAGAGTGATGACAGCATCAGCAGCCACGGCAGGTCTACTCTGCTCTTCTGCATCGTTTATCACCGAAAATCCAGACCGAAGAGTAATACTGCAGCTGATTTTTATGGTTTTCTGGACAGTTAATTAATGAAAGCTAATGCATTCAGCAGCCACTGTCGTCGTTCTGATCTTTTTCCGATTTTCAGTTTTATACCAATAAAAGTTTAACATTGTATTTTAAAGGACTTTTAAATAGCTTTTATCCATTTATAAGTGGCCTTTATAAAGAAGCCTTTACTGAAAGTCTTTAAAAATAGGGGGCACGGTGTCTTAGTGGTTAGCACGTTCGCCTCACACCTCCAGGGTTGGGGTTCGATTCCCGCCTCCACCTTGTGTGTGTGGAGTTTGCATGTTCTCCCCGTGCCTCGGGGGTTTCCTCTGGGTACTCCGGTTTCCTCCCCCGGTCCAAAGACATGTATTGTAGGTTGATTGGCATCTCTGGAAAATTGTTCGTAGTGTGTGATTGCGTGAGTGAATGAGTGTGTGTGTGTGCCCTGCGATGGGTTGGCACTCCGTCCAGGGTGTATCCTGCCTTGATGCCCGATGACGCCTGAGATAGGCACAGGCTCCCCGTGACCCGAGGTAGTTTGGATAAGCGGTAGAAGATGAATGAATGAATGCTGGAAAAATCATTTTAAATAAGAAATGAAAAAATAAATGCTTTGTTTGAGATTATTCTCTATGGCTGTATTTTAGGTTCTGGCCTGGCATGTGGGGGGAACTCTGAGGAACCAGAGATGCTGACTCAGGAATATTCAGACTGCGACGAAACAGAGGAAGAGGCCATGGCGCCGCTGGCCAGCAACACAGAAGACCTGGGGTCAGACGAGGATAATCCTTCCACAGGCAAGACTAGTGTAGACCTCCATGTTAGGGACATCCCGAGACTCTTGTACAGTAGCATGTGCACGTCATGACGTAATTACAGTAATTACGATAATATTGTTTGGAGCTGTTTCTATTGAAACGCAGACGCCACCTTAAAGTCTTTTGAAGCTAGATACTTTATACCCAGGTGCAGTTCAGTTTTCTAATCTGATTGTTCAGATGTTGCTTAATTTTATTATAACAGCAGCCTAAAATCTGTTATACATATATATATTACAGCCTGAAATATATTAATAGAAACTCACTCGTTCTTATATGTTATGTTTTCTATAGTAACAGTACGTGTGGATACAATTTCTGTAATAAATAAATATTATTACCGTACTATTCAGATTTTGTGCTCAGAAAAGTTGTGCCGATGTTCTGCAGTGAATACATGGCCACCAGGTGGCGTCAAATCTCACAGAATCCTAAAATCTGCCGTCGTTTCTTTTTAACAGTTCAAGACACTACAGAATACACTGAGACCGCTGAGGAGAACAGCCACAATGAAGAGGAAGAAGAAGACGAGGAGGACGAGGAGGAGGTTTCAGCGTGTGAACCCTCCATCAATAATAGCGTTCCGGTTGCAGAGGTCGTCCGTATTGTGGAGGAGATGAAAGCAGAGCCGGTGCTAAGAGAAGTCCTCACTCCTCCTCCCAGAGTCCCTGCAAAGCTCCTGCCTAGGCTGGGGAGTCTGGACAGTCAGTACCACATGTCTATTCATTTTAAATCTAAAGGATGCTCAGAATGTTGACTAGGGTTATGGATAGTTACAGTAATAAATATAAAGCTATTTATGTTTGGTTCTGGTGCTTGATCTTTGTCTCACCACATGACACTTAAACGTCTGTCACACAGGTTCACACCCTACACACCAGACACGTCCAGCTCCAGCCACGCTACCCAGGAACTTCACTCTTCCTAAAGACACCCTGAGGGGCCGGATATCCACCCCTACGGGCTCACCACACCTGGGCAACATGCACCCGCTGCTGCCACCTACCTGCATCATTGAGGAACTGCACCGAGCGCTGGCCACCAAGCATCGTCAGGACAGGTGAGGATAGAAAGTCTGCAGAATCTAATGCTACTGTATACTGATTTTTCTTCATCTTAGCCTTTTGGTTTGAAACACTATGTGGTGTGCACGGATTTCTGCTAAATATCTTCCAACAGAAGTAAAAGCAAAGTATTTTTTTTTACTATAAAAAAAATTGTCAGAAAGGTAACAGCCCTGCTGGTTGTTGATACATTTACAGCATTTAGCAAACATCCTTATCCAGAGTGACTTATAACTGTGCAATTGAGGGTTAAGGGCCTTGCTCAGGGGCCGAAAGTGGCAGCTTGGTTCTGTGGTACGAACTCATGACCTTCTGATCAGTAGTCCAACACCATAACCACTGAGCTACCACATCCCACGTGGTGACGTTACACAGATATGACGCATGTACGTAGTTATGTTGATGTAAATGAGTCATCAGTGCCTTGTTGTGTAGTTCAGCTCAGGAGCTGTTTGAGATACACCCATGGTTCTGTTCATCGTAGACACTTTCGCTTAGCCTGTGTTTGCAGAAATTGATTAGATTGAATTCTTAGTACTTTTACTTTAAAACAAGATCTTTGCAGACTCATTTTAGACTGACTAACTAGACAAAACTGACTAACTGGACTTAACTAGATTAATTTCAAAGCTCACAACAAGGGATGTGGCATTTGGTAGCCAAGTGGTTATGGTGTTGGGCTACCGATTGCACAGCCTTGAGTTCAGATCCCCGGTTTGCCTCTGCTGGGCCCATGAGCAAGGCCCTTGATCCTAAATTGTATAAAAATGTGGGTTAATGGTGTCTGCCAAATAATGTAAATTATATCTCAAGTAGATGTATAAAGCACAACCCTGGCCATGAGAGAGAAAACTATTTATATCTAGTCGTGTCTTGAAATCTGCATATATTTAAATAAATGCATAATCAATGCCGGATAGTTTTCCTTGATGTGATAGAACATTAAAAAAAAACCCTCACAGTTTATCCTAAAGTGACTGAACCTGGTTATATTGAGGAACAAACACAAGACAAAACATTCCAGGTTCTGCCAGACATCGCCTTGAATTGCAAAATTCGTGCCGAATAGATTTGCGCCGAAGTCAATTTATTATATAATAAATACAATAAAATTGTCGCAGCTTCTCATAGGTGGAGTTTTTATTTCTTTGATTTATTTTGTAAAATTTTGATTTTTTTTGTTTACTCTCACAGTTTTAACAGTAAAGAGGTGCGCTGTTCGCCGAAGCGCCGTTCGGACGGTCACGTGTCTCGCACTTTCAGCACGGACAGCGAGCAACAGGGAGGAGAGATGGAGAGCAAGAAGGTGGCAGAGGAGAATAAAGAGAACATGGGTCTGGACGAGTACTTCAGTGATCAGGACAGCTGGAACGAGTCTGTGATCTCCGGTACGTACAACAACACCGGCACGGAGATTACCGTATGATGTCATACGAAAAGTTTTACAAGTTAGACCTCAGTGCTGCTTATATTGAGAATAAATACAAATCATAAGAAATTAAGAAAAAAATAAATGTATTAAAAGAATAAAAAAAAAAAACGAATTTAAACCTAAGTTAAAGTGAATTAAATGTATTAAAAAAATTAGAAAGAAAATTTAAAATTGCATTAAAAAATTAAGTGAATTATAACAAAAAAAATTACAAGAATAAAATTGTTAATTCTTTTTATGTAATTCTTTTATCTGACGTTTTGATCTGTAAATTAGTAACATATTTTTTAGAAAATTAGAAAATGTTTTTAACAAAAAATCGTTAGAATTTAATTACATTTTTAGCTGCACTAAATTTTTCTAAAAATATATCACTGTAATCTAACTTAACTCAGTAATGATACCATATCATATTGTAGCATCATATCAGCCAGTCCTGAGATATCTGCATTATTCCTATCAAGTCGTCCATTAATTAACAGACACATTTATATTAATTCAGGATGTGTAAGAACCTGGCTGCTGGTGCCGTCGCTTCATACTGCAGTTTAAAACCTTTTTTTTAAAAACAGCAATTTTGCAAATTTGAAGGGCAGCGATATTCTTTCAGCTTATTACTGTGTGTGTGTGTGTGTGTGTGTGTGTGTGTGTGTGTGTGTGCGTGTTTGGCAGGGACGCTACCACGGCGGATAAGGAAAGAGCTGTTGGCGGTGAAGCTGCGTAACCGACCGAGTAAACAGGAGCTGGAGGACAGGAACATCTTCCCTGTGCGCAGTGACCAGGAGCGTCAGGAGATCCGGCAGCAGATAGAGATGAAACTGGCCAAGTGAGTGAGCCGAACTCTCTCTCTCTCTATCTCTCTCTCTCTCTCTCTCACACTCTCTCTTGCTCACACACACTCTCTCTCTCTCTCTCTCTCTCTCTCTCTCGATTCTCTTTGTTTTTCTCTGTCTGTCTGTATCTCTGTCTCCCTCTTCATCTTTCTGTTTGTCTATCTCTCTGTCCCTCTCTATCCATCTTTCTCTCAGTCAGTCTGTCTGTCTGCCTGTCTAGGTCTCTATCCATCTTTCTGTCTGTCTGTCTCCCTTACTCTATCCCTCTTTCTGTCTCTTTATCTCTTTCTTCTTTTCTCTCTTTCTGTCTCTATTTCTACCCACTCTCTCTCCTTCTTTCTATCTGTTTATTTCTGCCCTCTCTCTCTCTCTCTCTCTCTCTCTCTCTCTCTCTCTCTCTCTCTCTCCGCCTGTCCTCCACTCTCCACAGTGTCATTGGGTTTGTTATTTTATTTCTTCTTCAGACTTGCTGCTCTCCAATTGACTGATATTTCTTAAGTGTGCGTTTTTGTATGTTTTTGTTTGTGTGTGTGTGTGTGTATGTGAGAGAGAGAAGAGAGGGAGAGAGAGAGAAGAGAGGGAGAGAGAGAGAAGAGAGGGAGAGAGAGAAGAGAGGGAGAGAGAGAAGAGAGGGAGAGAGAGCGAGAGAGATGATTTGGCATCGTCAACACTAACAATGCATCAGAGCTTTCAGCCCACGTGAGGACGCTGACACGTGCTGTTCTGCCATGACACGAGTCCAGGCTGTTGGTGTCAAATTGAACACAGCAGTCAGATTAGTGTAGGTTCAGCAGAATAAGTGTTAAGAGCTGGAAGTGTTAGCGAGACAAGAATTTAACTTTGTTTATAACGTTGTTTATTTAACTGTGTAGTTTAAAAGTGATTATTTCCCAGCAAAATTAAGCTCAAAAAATAAAATCTGTAAAATTTGAAGTAGAATTTATAACTATGATCGGAAGCAAGGTTTTCTTGTGACCAGAAGGTGGAGCTATAGGCCCAGTCTGTGAAAAGGTGCTGTGCATAAGTATTGACCCCCCTTCAACTCTTCCATATGTTTACTGTTACAACCTGGAATTGAAATGGACTTAAATCAAAGTTACATGTCATCTGTCTATAGAAAAATGTCGTCTGTCTATAAAATACGGTTGATTGTTGAAGCCGAGTACAGTTTTGCAAATTTCTCTGGTTGGATTGGTCATGAAACTAAACACGTGTGAAGCATCACGTCAAGCTTTACCTTCGGGCTCGTGTTATCTTCATCCTGTCACTGCTGACCGCCTTTGAAAAATATTGAAAACAGACAATCTGGCAACCTCGTGTCATATAATAAATAAAGCATCTTAACACTTCTGAATATCACAGTCAAATGTTTCCTTTAACGTCGGGTGTAAATTTGAGGACATCTGCGTTTGCGCGTGATTAATATTCCACCTGCCCACGTCCCTTCACACGTTTTCATCTGGTTTCATTTCAGACATCAGACTCTGTACAAAGAAAAATAAATAGACTAAAAATAAAAGAACATAGCATATTCATTTGTAAACAATTATTCTGTTTATTCCAGATTGACCCTAGCACATGTTTTTTAGCCGATTCTAGTGACATCACTTACATTATAACATCCAGAAATGGGCTTACTTTCACGCGACTCTCTTTTTTCTAACTCATTCAGTGCAGTTAATCAAACCAAGAGACATAAAATCTTGTGACACGTTACAGAGACACTAAACTCATCGTGGAAAACATGAAGTGCTGACACTGAAGACTTTTGGGAAAAAAACTCACAACGTAAACAAATTTCTTTGTAATAATTTTGTTTATTGTCCACTGTTTCATTTACAGCTTTATAAATGTATCGTCCTTTTGTATCTGTTAACAGATGGCATCTATCTATCTATCTATCTATCAATCTTATCTGTCTGTCTGTCTGTCTATCTATCTATCTATCTATCTATCTATCTATCTATCTATCTATCTATCTATCTGTCTGTCTGTCTGTCTGTCTGTCTGTCTGTCTGTCCGTCTATCTTATCTGTCTGTTTGTCTATCTATCTATCTATCTATCTATCTATCTATCTATCTATCTATCTTGTCTGTCTGTCTGTCTGTCTGTCTGTCTGTCTGTCTGTCTGTCTATCTATCTATCTATCTATCTATCTTATCTGTCTATCTATCTATCTATCTATCTATCTATCTATCTATCTATCTATCTATCTATCTATCTTGTCTGTCTGTCTATCTATCTATCTATCTATCTATCTATCTATCTTGTCTGTCTGTCTGTCTGTCTGTCTATCTATCTATCTATCTATCTATCTATCTATCTATCTATCTATCTATCTATCTATCTATCTATCTATCTACCTGTCTGTCTGTCTGTCTGTCTATCTATCTATCTATCTATCTATCTATCTATCTATCTATCTATCTATCTATCTATCTATCTATCTATCTTATCTGTCTGTCTGTCTATCTATCTATCTATCTATCTATCTATCTATCTATCTATCTATCTATCTATCTGTCTGTCTATCTATCTATCTTATCTGTCTATCTATCTATCTATCTATCTATCTATCTATCTATCTATCTATCTATCTATCTATCTATCTATCTATCTATCTATCTTATCTTGTCTGTCTGTCTATCTATCTATCTATCTATCTATCTATCTATCTATCTATCTATCTATCTATCTATCTATCTATCTATCTACCTGTCTGTCTGTCTGTCTATCTATCTATCTATCTATCTATCTATCTATCTATCTATCTATCTATCTATCTATCTTATCTGTCTGTCTGTCTATCTATCTATCTATCTATCTATCTATCTATCTATCTATCTATCTATCTATCTATCTTGTCTGTCTGTCTGTCTGTCTGTCTATCTATCTATCTTATCTGTCTGTCTGTCTATCTATCTATCTATCTATCTATCTATCGAATATGCGGTCGTAGATAAATGTCAAAAACCACATGCTCATTATTACTCCCGTGTTAAGCTCCTTATAAACACAGGATGACATTAAATACTACAACAAATGTACCCTTATGACACCTTTACTAACGAGATGCTCAATGCGGCACTGAACATTTACACAGTGGTAACAGTGTTGTGCTAAAAATAATCAGAGACAACCAAATTTCAGTCGGCGTGAGTGAAAATAATATGCCGAGCTAAACATAAGGGAAGGTTGGTTGTGTGTGTGTGTGTGTGTGTGTGTGTGTGTGTGTGTGTGTGTGTGTGTGTGTGTGTGTGTGTGTGTGCTATTTTTTGTTGTTGTTTGTTTGTTTTTGTGTCATCAGCATTAATCTTTATGGCTGGTTTCTGATATGAAGAGTCAGCTGTGGGAGTGCAGAACCGATCAGTCTCATCAGGAACGCTCGGCTCTCTGAGCTCCAAAATCGTTCTGTCGTGTTTTACCTTCACCGTTGTGTACAGCGTTATATTCTATCCTGCAGAACATCTAGGGTCTTGGGTTCTTTGTAAAGTAAAAAATCTTTTTAAATATAAATGTCATTTTTATATGCCTTATTGCCCAAGTTTGTGGCTACTGCTGGAATTTGTGAATTTCCTACAGGAAAATCTATCTATCTATCTATCTGTCTGTCTATCTATCTGTCTCTCTGTCTATCTATCTATCTATCTATCTATCTATCTATCTATCTATCTATCTATCTGTCTGTCTGTCTATCTATCTATCTGTCTCTCTGTCTGTCACTTTGTCTATCTATCTATCTATCTATCTATCTATCTATCTATCTATCTATCTATCTATCTATCTATCTATCTGTCTGTCTGTCTATCTATCTGTCTCTCTGTCTGTCACTTTGTCTGTCTATCTATCTATCTGTCTGTCTGTCTGTCTGTCTATCTATCTATCTATCTATCTATCTATCTGTCTCTCTGTCTGTCTGTCACTTTGTCTATCTATCTATCTAGATGATTACTCTTATAATTAAATAATAAACTCCTAATTATTTAGCACAATAGCTGAGGTTTAATTTGAAATCCTTCTTCAAGTATCTCTAACTTTGTAAACATCAGAGTTTGAGGCTACTCTGAGATATTTATTTTAATGGTGTTAATCATTTTAAAATAGCCATTTTTGTCAAAAATATAGGCATTTAAAATATATATATATATATATATATTCATGTTTTTCATTGTTTTTTTTTAATGTAACAGATCAGTTATTGCAGTTATTATTTTCACATCTCAAAAGCTTTTTCTTTTTTTTCCCTTTTTTTTTCAGTCTGCATTGTGTGTGTGTTTTCTTTTTAACACGAGTCGAAAGTCACATAAACGTGAGTTTTGTAAAATGAAAGAAGAATCCAGAAAGAAAGCAGGAATGTTTCAGCTGATCAGGGGAGGTAAAATCTTGAAAAGTGATCGCTTTATCACTCAAACTGTCTCACATAAGCGACACTTGCAGTTTTACACCTTGGGATTGTGTGATGCGGTGAGGGAAAGATTTCCTGGATCCACACCCTGAGCATTTCACACCTTCATTAGGAATAAAGAACAGCGGCGTGTTTCCCCTCCTGTAAGCGTTAAACATTCTCACTTCGCAGACAGACTCAATAAGCGTGCGCTTTTACTATGTGACACCTTGGCGTTTTTCTCGTCATGCTAACATGATTAGATAACAGTAATGTTAATACACCAGAACTGTAAGCTAATAGGATAATTAAAACATTACCTGCAGAGGTGCATTGAGTAAAGTGCTGGAAAAAGCAACCGTCTGCTGTCGGTCACTCAGGAATTCACGATTTTGTGATTGTAGAAATGAACACAAAGTTTACATTTGCAGCATTTGGCAGACCCAGTTATCCAGAGTGACTTACATTTTTAACTGTGGAATTAATGGTTAAGGGCCTTTCTCAGGGGCCCAGCATTGGCAGCTTGGTGGACCTGAGGTTTTAAACTTGCAACCTTCTGATCGGTGATCCAACACGTGTAATTCATGCGTTACATTCTCATGTGTCTTCAGTGGAAGGAGTTTAAAAGATGAATCCTTTGCTTGCAGTTTCACCAAATTAAGCATTCATTTATTCATTCATTTTCTACCGCTTATCCGAACTACCTCGGGTCACGGGGAGCCTGTGCATATCTCAGGCGTCATTGGGCATCAAGGCAGGATACACCCTAGACGGAGTGCCAACCCATCGCAGGGCACACACTCTCATTCACTCACGCACTCACACACTAGGGACAATTTTCCAGAGATGCCAGTCAACCTACCATGCATGTCTTTGGACCGGGGGGAGTACCTGGAGGAAACCCCAGAGGAACATGCAAACTCCACACACACAAGGCGAAGGTGGCCAAATTAAGCAGATTTCGGTAAAAAAAAAACAATAATAAAAAAAAAGAAAAATCCACAAAATTCCACATCGGGTTTGAACCGTTTTTTTATATGCATTTTTGCAATGCTAATTTATGCAAATAATAAGATTTTAAATTTAGATTTTTTATATGTGTGGAAAGGTTTTCTATCTGTCCCATCTGTCAGAGGAAAGGATTTAAAAAAGACGAATCTTGAAAGCATCACTGAGCATCCTGAAATGTTTTATTCCTTTTATACCACAAAAGCAATTTGCCAAAATTTAGAAATTTGTATTAATTACAGAACAAAACGCTGTACTTTTTATCCGTTTATAATTACATTGAATGTTGTCGAACAGCAACAAAATATAAGTGGTTTCACGTTATAACTCAGCCCCATAAAGTCTTTCTCTCACCAGTTGTTCTCTCTTTCTCTCTCTCAGTAAATACATAAGATAAAAAGTCCACCGTCATGTTACAGCGAGACGCCGAACTCCGTGTTCGTCTTCACTTGCTAGCCGTTAGAGGCTGGTGGGTAAGATTTGAGGATAAAATAAGGGAAGATTAATCTTGTCTCAAGTCTGTAGAGGAAGTCAAGTCAAGTCAAGAAGGTTTTATTGTCATTTCAACCATATATAGCTGTTGCAGTACACAGTGAAATGAGACAACGTTTCTCCACGACCATGGTGCAAAGACAGAGCTAAGGACTTAAGGAAGTAGTCCTGGCCACTAGTGTTAATTTCGTCAGACGAGACGAAATATGTTCGTCAAGAACCTTTTTTTTTTCATGACTAAGACGAGACGATGACGAGACTGCACCACTGTCCAAAAACGCTAAGACTAAATTAACATGCATTATTGTTGACGAAAAAAGACGAGACGAAAATGTTTTGTATAAAATAAAAACTAAGATAAAATCTCTTTTCATTTTCGTCTACAATTGTCTCTGCTTTTTCATCAGCTGTTACGCCTTTAAAATATTCAAAACGAGTTCGCGGCCTCGCGCTGTTTAGTGTGTGTGTAGAAACAATTCGTCCGAGCACAAGTCCACCCCTGGTCTAGGCAGCTTTTTGTGTTAAATTATATTTCCTGTTGCTGCGCAGGCTCTTTTATTGTAAATGACAGCTTATGTCCCGATGACCGGTCTTTTTTTACTGAAATGTTTATCAGTAATAATCTCAGTAACAATGTGTTATTTTAAAAAAAGACTACAATTTTTTGACTAAAACTAGACTAAAATTAAAAGACTTTTAGTCGACTAGAACTTGACTAAGATACCTTGAGTATTCTTTTGACTAAAACTAGACTAAAATGACGAGACTTTTAGTCGACTAAAACTTGACTAACAAAAAAAAGATATGTGAATGACTAAATATGACTAAAACTAACAAGGACATTTGACACAAGACTAAGACTAAATTAAAAATAAGTGACGAAATTAACACTACTGGCCACATAAAGTGCATCTGTGTAACCTGGTGCAAACACTGCAAGACAAAACAAAAAGACAGAAAGACAGTGCAGGACAAAAGACAGTGCAGACATTAAATAAAGACAATACACAAAAACAGCCCCGACCAGTATAAATACTGTTCAATCAATATTGCATGTGCACTAGTGAACACTAGTATTATAACAGCAGTTACATGAGGTATTGTAATGTATTGTGCAAAACAACAGTCAATTGAAATGTGAGACAGAATGTGTAAAGAGCAAAAACAGTGTGCAAAACAGCATGTAAACAGTTTGATATGGTGGTGCTGTAGACACGGGTGTATATTGGAAGTCATTGCAGTCCTTACAGTTTGTTGTGTGTGTGTGTGTGTGTGTGTGTGTGTGTGTGTGTGTGTGAGTTGTGCTCGGTTCAGATCAGTTCAGTCCAGATCAGATCAGTTCAGTTCAGTGGTGGTGGCTCAAGTGGTTTATACTTGTTGATCAGAGGATCAGTGTTCGCTGCCAAGCTGCCACTGTTGGGCCCTTGAGCAAGGCCCTTAACCCTCTCTGTTACAGTGGTGCTGTATCATGTCTGACCCACTGCTCTGACCCCAACCTCCAAAGTTGGGATATGTGAAGAAAGAATTTGACTGCGACAAAATAAAAGGCTTCTATACTAAATGCTGGGAGGAGTTAGAGACGATGAAAATATTGACTTGATGTCTGATTTAAGCTCAGGGCTTTACACTGTGTCATGTTATCACAGGTGCAACTGGAGCTCAGGCTCTGTAGAGGTTCACTGCAGGCCTACTGTGATCCATAACAGTCTCTCTCTTTCTCTCTCTCACACACACACATACACACACACATACTTACACAACCAGTGGCCCGGTAATCGATCAACTCAGGACAGAGCAGCGCAGCACAGAACGGCTCAGGCGAGTTTGTTACTAGATCGAGGACTGGTGTTGTGATGATAAATCACTTCTGGTCTGAACCAGAAACACACGTCGTGACAACAAACAGGCATCATGAAGCTACGTCACATGGTCTCCTGTCACGGAACACCGGAGCACAAATATAGCATGTGGTGTTATAAACAACTTGTCTCAGAATAGTAACACTTTCGAATGGTGCAAGGTGTCTGATACACCGGGGTCATGATGGCCAAGGAGGTGGGAAACAGCAAGGAAAACGTATGAACAGACCATCCATTAATTTATTTATTTCTGTACTGCTTAACCTACACAGGCGCCAACAAGTACAGACACACACACATATTCACTACGGACGATTTATAGATGACATTTAGCCTACAACCATGGCTTCAGACTGGTGGAAGAAACCGGAAGAAATCCCTGAGGCACAGGGAGAATATGTAAACGCCACACACACACACACACACACACACACACACACACACACACACACAATGAAATTAAGTCTTTAATGAAATCTTTGGTAATTTTTACAAAAAACTTTGTGGGATATTACAGAAAATCTTCGATTTATTTCTCAGAGCATAAACACGTATTGATATTCCTGTCTTTGGGAATCGAAGTACACTACAGATCTGTTCTACAGATCTACAGATAAAGGCCAAGTAATAAAAAGAACAAAACAGCTGAGTATTTCTAAGTCTAAGTAGGCATAAAAGGTGATGTTTTTGGCATTCCTAGCAATGGAGAGTTATAATCGATGCTGAAAGTGTGTCACGCTCGATTGTTACGTCAGAGTGAGTTATAAGGCAGAGGAACGGGGAAAGACCCTAAAGTGAGTCATCCAGCTCAAACCTGCTGTGTGAGTGGAGCCTGGCGTATCGTGTGTGTGTGTGTGTGTGTGTGTGTGTGTGTGCTACATGCAGTGAAAAAACACAGGTGCTGTTTAACTGGATCTGAAACCAGTAGGAGGTTGGATACAAGTTGTTTTTAAGTCAGACCTGTCACGAGGAAGACGAATGATGTGGCTGAACCGGCAGTTTGTGTTTTTGCTTGAATTCTGTTTTTAGTTTTTTTGTAAAGCTTTTTTTTAAAGCTTTGTAGCCATCTAAACATCTAACCAAGCTAAATATGTTAAAAAAAAACCCATATACTTATGATTGTATACAGGAATATTTATTGAATAACGTAATACTGCGAAACACGTTAGACGTGAGGTTCAGTCACATTTTTATTCACAGTATATTTTTTTTTCTAGCTGTTCTGTTCTTGTTTATAAAGGTGACCTAGCATTGCGTATTTGCCTGATTGTTTTTTTTTTTTAAAAGGTGGAACAGAACGATCCTTTGCCTTTTGAAAAGGACTGGCTGGAACATGCAGTGCAGTCTGGATTCAATCTGTTCAGCTTTATGCAGTAAAGTCTCACTGTGTTGTGAAGCTCACAGTGTTGTATAACATAAGCTGTTGTACACCTCCATCAACTGGGAAGCTTGATCTCGTCATATGATTTTTTTATATAATTATATATACAGTGGTATTCTTGGCCCACCTCCGCCTTGTGTGTGTGTGGAGTTTGCATGTTCTCCCCGTGCCTCGGGGGTTTCCTCCGGGTACTCCGGTTTCCTCCCCCCGGTCCAAAGACATGCATGGTAGGTTGACTGGCATCTCTGGAAAATTGTCCGTAGTGTGTGATTGCGTGTGTGAATGAGAGTGTGTGTGTGTGTGCCCTGCGATGGGTTGGCACTCCGTCCAGGGTGTATCCTGCCTTGATGCCCGATGACGCCTGAGATAGGCACAGGCTCCCCGTGACCCGAGGTAGTTCGGATAAGCGGTAGAAGATGAATGAATGAGTGAGTGGAATTCTTGTATATATACAGTATAGAATTTGCCTCGAATTTCTTAAAAACAATAAAAAATAAATAAATAAATAAATAAATAAAAAAAACAGAAAAAAGCTCACGTGTAATTGAAGCTATTATTAAAAAAAGTAAAATAAAATTCTTTCCAAGAATTGAAGAATCAAGGTCACCGCATCATTTACTCTCCAAGGCGCCACCGTATTTTAGTCCTAACACCTGGTTGGCTCTGACCGTAGGTAAAGAACTCGTCATGTGGTATTGTGGTACAGTATTTATTTAGTGGTGTTCATTTTAAAGATGTTGAAATGTTGAGCAAGGAATAGGAAACTTCTCAAGCATCTTTTATTTTGAAAAGAATACTGAAAGACTTACAGGAAGACTTTAGACATCGCGGAATGTTTTTAAACAGTTTTTCAGAAAGTGACGCTCATTTTAGGGATAAATATCATCACTCACTCATTCATCTTCTACCGCTTATCCGAACTACCTCGGGTCATGGGGTATCTCAGGCGTCATCGCAGGGCACACACACACCCATCGCAGGGCACACACACAACGGACAATTTTCCAGAGATGCCAATCAACCTACCATGCATGTCTTTGGACTGGGGGAGGAAACCGGAGTACCCTGAGGAAGCCCCACACACAAGGCGGAGGCGGGAATCGAACCCCCAACCTTGGAGGTGTGAGGCGAACGTGCTAACCACTAAGCCACCGTGCCCTAGGGATAAATATAAATGAAAATATTAAGCGGTGTCTATTTTATTCCGAATTTATATATTTCTGCAAAGCTGCTTTCGAGACAACGTCAACTCTTGAAGTGTTATACGAATAAAAATACATTAGAATTTTTTTTTTTTGTAGAAATATACGGCATACAGCATTCAGATTATTATACAGCAGTTTTCAGGAATTTATTTTTAGATATGAATTCCCTGTGCTACAGTATGCATTTTTACATTTTCAAAGGTTGCCAATAATTCTGCTGTCGCTTAAGGTTTGTTTGGTAACCGCAGTGCTTCAGTTCTACTATTTCCATCTTGGCTTGTTATCTTCTTGGATCTCTTTGTTGTGCTGATGCTTTGCACATTTTGTTTTTCTCTGTGCCTGAAATAGCAACAGTGAACTCCTGGCTATTTAAAGCTCGATCAATATCTTTTTCCAGCATCCTGCTTTTTTTTTGTTCTGCGCATCGTATGGATGGATTCTCTCACACACACATTTTGCAGATCAGCAGTTTTATTGTGGCACAATGCACCAGAGTGTGGGATGGGCTTAGAGAAAGAGAGAGAGAGAGGGAGAGGGGAGATCCCTCTCTGTGCCTATATTTAGCTCTCTGCGTCGCTAGGCGAGGCAAAAAAACCCTGCAACAGGATGGCTGATCAATCCTCTACATCACGGAGGCTGTTGCTACCCAAGGCAGGCAAAAAAAAAAAAAAAAAAAAAGAAGGCATCCCGCCTACTCATCCAGCTCTTTCACCAATCATGCTTTTCTCTGAGCGAACCTATCCAACCTTGAGATCCTTCAGCTCCTCCTGGGATGACCTTCTGTCACCAACCGATCTTGGGCTTCTCCATCTTTCTCCTAGATAAGCTAAAAATAACTCGATGTTTTATGCATAGCCATGCTCGACGCAATCCTCAGACCAGGAAGGAGGAGGAGGACGAGAAAGAGGAGGACAACAAGCTAGGCATGAAGCAAACCGCTACAAATCGGCACAAGGCTTTGCAGAGACAAAAGCAGCTGGGTATCTGCGCCTGCTGGCTTTTAGCTAGGAGCTGAAATATCAAGGCTCCCACTCACAGCTGTTCTTTCAAACCATACAATCAGACACTTTAGCTTTGAGGGGATTTAACCAGCCTGGGATTAGCGATTGTTATTTAATATTAGCTTATGCAGAAGATAGAATAATATAGATCTATATATAGCTGCATTGTATTACATTATGTGCTATTCTGTAGCACAGACAAGACGGTGACGTGTCACATAAAGGAAGTACATGTATAGGACTCCTACACAACCGAACCCTAATCACTGTATTATTATTACTACTATTAACATTTATATTAAGTGTGAGCACACTAATGCTTTATGCTAATTAAATGTAAAATTGGAACATTTTTAAACATTATTGCTACAGACTACAAATGTTTTTCGATCCCAGGTTTTTTTCTTACATTTACATTCTGCATGAATATTCTAATTTCTAATATATGTGCAATTTCATTAATTAATTATTTGAATGTTTTTTTTCTAAAATTAGTATTAATGTACATAGCTAACAAACATCAAAAAGAGATAAGTAAAGTATCACAATTTTTGCATCTAAAAAAAAAAATAATTAGAATGAAAAAAATTATGTTTAGTCAATTTTGGGGTGTCGTTATTTTGTAAATTCGCATCATTCTAAATTAGAGATAGACAATATGTTAGGTAAAACATACACACTGTTCACTTTCCTTTCCTTCCCTGATCCGACGTGGTTCCATCTCATATCTGGTCTCCTTCTACTGATTAGCTTGACCATCATGAGCCACATGAATCATCGATAAAGGTTAGCGAGTGTGTTCCAAAAGCAGCCAAGTCCGAGCTACGATGCCACGCCACCACCGTGCTTCGTAGATGAACTTGTGTGTTTTGGATCCTTTCTTTCTCCACACTCTGCCCTTTTCTTTCCTTCCTTTCATCTTGTTTCCATAACTGTTGAAGCTCATCTGTGCATTTCTGATACTTCTGTATTCCACCCATTTCTGACCTTCTGATTCTTACTGCTGATGGAGTGGTATGACCTTGATATTTACCTTCACCTCTGCTCTGCGGAGGTCACTGGGTGTTTTTCTGGGGTCTATTCACAGCTTTCACAATGTTTCTGTCATCAGCTACTGTTGTTTCCTTGGCCAAGCTGTGCACTGTCTGGGTGTTAGTACACCAGTGTTTTTTTCTTTTTCAAAGCCCTTCCGAATTGTTGTATTGGCAGTGCTCAATAATTGTGCAATTGACTTCCCTTCAAAATGGCTTCCCATAGACAGCTCTCTGGTCTTCATGTTGGTTTGTTCTTTTTATTAACACAAATGCAGACTTCACAAGAGAAACCCAGGGCCCAAGAGGAGATGTTCAGAGCCATTAATACTGTACACTGTAACTTGGTTGACAAGAAAACACCTCTCAGTTACATGTTCCAATATTTTTGATTGCTTGAAAAATTTCTTAGTGTAAATACCTTTTATATGGACATTTTGATCATTTCATCTCATACTCATCTTTCGCTCTGAAAACAGTTGTCTTATGCTGGTGCTGCTCTAAATGCTTCATTTACGGTTCATTATCTTTGAAAACATTTGGTTCAAAACATGCAATGCAAAGAAAATTGTGCTGTCCCTTTAACTTTAACACAACATCACAAGATTTTTTTTCTCCACATTTTTTTTCCAAGCCCTATTTTAAATAATTTAATAATCAAGCCCAAGAAGAAGAACAAGAACGTTTTATGGTAACTGGACAGCACATGAGCAGCAGGTTGATGGCTTTGTGTGCTATTATATCAGTGATATTGAAACATTATTTTCATTTTATATAATTGCTTTTCTCCGTTGATCTGTAAAAGCCTGTGATTTCCAAGATGGAATCTTTTCTATAATTATCCTCACCCAGAAGTCCCAAGTACGTTGTGTTACTAAATAAAGCACAGCGCAGCTTCTGTTCCCCCTTTCAACCCCCCCCCACTCACGACTCGAATCCCCTCTACGATCATCAGCATCTCTGCCACATTCTCTGGCAACTGGAGTTGCTAAGCAACAGAGATGGGTCAGTAATATGTAGTCGTTTTCTCTCTCTCTCTTTCTCTCTCTCTCTCTCTCTCTCTCTCTCTCTCTCTCTTTTCCTTTCTCTTCTTTCATTTCCCTTTTTTTTTTGGCGATGCGGTCGACACCTCTCCATTTCAGGTTGCTGAAATATTCATGAAGGATTCACTGGGTCACATAGGAACATCGTCCCAATGAAGTGTACTATACTACAGCACATCACATGCTGATCAGCTCTGAAAACATTCGTGTGTGTGTGTGTGTGAGAGAGAGAGAGAGAGAGAGAGAGAGAGAGAGAACGAGACTAGGAATGGGGACTTAATGTCCATGCACGTACAGTAGAGTTCAGACAGATCTGTGCTCATCTGTCACGGTGCACTTTTTTTTCACCATTTGATTGACTTTCATAAGAAGCCTGATATCAGAGCACATTATGTGATAGACAGAGTCTTTGTTCTTCCTGAGAACAATTTGATTTTCAGAAACAATACATTTCCTCGCATTTTTGCCGTTTTATTCCCGTCGTGAATCCAGAATCATTGCATTTTAATGCGTCTTGTCCTACAGCCTGTTCAATACCCAGGAGGCTCATTTATTTTTTAGCAACCAAACCACAAAACCTGGCTCTCATCACTTTTTCATTGCCGTTCTCCTGTTCAAAAGTCACGCACCGTGGCTCGGAGGATGATCCTAAGGGCCGGTCAGGATCTCAGATTCATGTCCTTTAGCCCTGTTTTTGTTTTAATAAGCACACCTTATTCCAATCCTTCTCACTCGTAGGGTGTCTCATGCCTACGCCAGCTTGGACTGGCTGAACAGCAACACTATCGCTCTATCAGCTGGTGTGCCCCTGGCTTGTACTCTCCGGCTAAATAAAGCACCGCCTCACAACCAGGCAGAAGCCCAACACAAGTTGAGCTAATACCCTGTACAGCACAGGCACTATGTGTAGTATCACAAGTGACGCCAGCGCCTGATGAAGAAAAAACAAAAACAAATCTTGGAATTGCACGTTGTCATTGTGCCATTTTGTCAGCCCACATTGACTGTACTATATTTGCATTTGAAAGCGGTCGCTAATTATTAGATGTCATGATGTTTTTATCGTGCGTTTTGCGTATTTCGATTACATCACAGCCTTGCACAGGAGAAGTCCTTCCCCCACAAGCAAACACTTACATTTCCTCTTATTGATCTTTCAATCATATGGTAAAATGTATGGGCTCGTTTATTGTTATTTTCAAAGCCCACTCTTTATATGTACAGGACTGTAAGTATAGGTATGTTTGTTTGTAATTCGTTCACACACACAAAATGATTCAAATCCTGTTATTTGATGAAAAAAAAAAATCTACAATCCTACAATTCACTCCAGAGTAGACTAGTTCATTTGAACCTTAGCCAACTAGCTTCAAATGTTATAGCTGACAATAAATTTGATGTGAAATATATATCGCAACTTCAAGTCTGGACAATCCTGTCAAGTTGAAATCTGTTATTTACTTTAAAAAAAAATAGTTGGATGGAAAACCTCTAGCCGTTCCATTAGTACAAAAGTAATATCATCTTCTACCGCTTATCCGAACTACCTCGGGTCACGGGGGGCCTGTGCCTGTCTCAGGCGTCATCGGGCATCAAGGCAGGATACACCCTGGACGGAGTGCCAACCCATCACAGGGCACACACACACACTCTCATTCACTCACACACTCACACACTACGAACAATTTTCCAGAGATGCCAATCAACCTACCATGCATGTCTTTGGACCGGGGGAGGAAACCGGAGTACCCGGAGGAAACCCCCAAGGCACGGGGAGAACATGCAAACACACACACACGGCGGAGGCAGGAATCGAACCCCCAACCCTGGAGGTGTGAGGCGAACGTGCTAACCACTAAGCCACCGTTTCCCCCACAAAAGTAATATCACTGAGTAAAATGAGAAAGAAGAAGAATGACAACCATATGACAAGAATTTCTTGCTTTTTAGCCACCATTTTGTCATTTAGTCGCTCATGAACGTTTATGGAGTTTTGTGAGCCTCAGTAAATCGTGACTCAGCCATTTTTTTAACTTGAGTAGTAATTAACACCTGGTTAACGTATGCATGCAATTATAAAGAAAAACGGTTCTATGGAAAAGTACTTTGCTAACAGATCACTAAATGAGGCTTTATGTTTTGGTATTCCTGACTGTTCAGAGCAGCCTTTCAGAAGTCTTCACATTTTTAAGTCAGTGTGACTGCCGATTTAGAACCGTTTGAACCTGGACTCATGTCGTCTCCGTTTCTTAGTGACACAAAGAGAGACTGAGGCTCGATGCCCTTGATCTCTCTCATGTCGCGGCACAGTAAAGGGCAGTCCTGAGGTCGCCCAGAAGATCTGATGAATTATTGAGCTCTGGCTCAGAATAGGTGGGCTTTCATGGGGTTGGCTTTTGAAATGTTTCTCCTGTCCTGCTGGTACAGGACCACTGTGGTGACCTTGTCTGTACGGAGGTGGTAGTGAAAGAGTCTCAAAGCCTTGCATGCAGTCTAAGCTATTTCACTCAAATAAAAATCTTTGTATGAAGGACGTTATGTTGAAAGAAAGACAGTAAAAAAAGAGACTTAAATCAGGATGAAAACGATGTGGGACGAATGGCCACTCAGATACATCCTCTGCATGCTTTAACAAAAACACACTGCTACCATGTTACATAAAAGCTCAGTCCCTGTTGTCCTTGTCACGTAGGTGTTCCTTTAATTGTCCCCGGCACATTCGGCCCTCCAGGCATCCTGAAACCCCGAGCACACACTCCTTCTCCGGTGTTCTCATTCTCTTGGACTTCCTGCATGTCCGAGCCGGGGCATTAAAGCATAGTTCACTGAATCGCATCCGATCCTCCTTTCAGATCCCGCGTCGCTCAGCCGTCTCATCGCTCTGACATGTTGATACATGAGGGTTAATGCTTGAAAAGTGAAGCGCAGCCACGCTGATTGTGTAAAGCAGCAGGGTCGAAGAGTCAAGGACGGTGGCGGATCGGGGAAGCGAGAAAAAACAGGAGCATCTTCATTTGGAATGTTGAGGCGATTAATGGATACGGGATAAAACCTTTGTGTTGTCGTGTTGTTATAAGAAAACAATCAGCGACGAGGCGATGTAATGAAGTGGAGTTACTGTTACCATCCTTTACTTGGTCCTAGACCAACAGGGGTTTTATTCCTCTTATACCTCAGCAATTTTTCAAATGTAGGTTTCTTATACCTAGAACCCTTCAGTTAAGATGTTCCACGTAGAACTGGCTAACAAACAGAACTGGTTTATTGTACGATGGTTCTCCAAGTGATGAAGTAGACAATGACATGCTCTCTGGTTTTTTAAAGGGTTTCCACATGGAACAATTTCTTAAAAGAAATCCTCTGCTGCAGGATTCTCCATTGAATCTGTAGAGGTTCCTCTGATTTCCAGATCAATTCAAAAGCCATTTCGGTACCATTTAGGGAAAATCTTCTAGCCTAAAAAAAACAAATATTTATATTTAGCTATACCCTAGAAAGCTTACTTCACTGTTTTCTTTTAATTTGTCGACTTTAACATGGAAAACTTCCACTAGCGACGTAGACTCAGGAATCTCTCAGGAATTTCATTCCATCAAGACGTTCAAACTTCTGCCTTATTCTTCTCTGATATTTTTTCCTTTATCACATTAAAGCTCCTGTGATAAGCCACAGCTGACCCGTCACCCACGTGTTTTTTTTTTTTTTTGCCAATAAGCTCCCAGGTGTCCCATCATGCACCTAGTATATACAGTACTAGGACCTGTGCGAGTCAGCGGTCTAAAAATAGCATGTCTTGATTTATTTTATTTTATAGTAGCGAGCACATTTTTTCCCCTCGGTTTATACACGCTGTCTACGTGCATCACGTAAACCACAGCCATCATATCCTTGTCACGGTTTGGTGTCGCTTGTCAATTGAAGAAGAGAACAAAATGTTCAATGGTGTGCTGATGACTGGCTTCGGAAGAGTGCCTTAATTATCATTCTGTCACTAGGGAATAGAAGCGTGAAAACGGTGGGACGATAAACATTTTCATTGTGGTACATGACTGTTTTTGTAAAGTTCAATCGATTAGGCAGCGTTCCTTTAGCAGGGACGCAAAATCTGGAATAAAAAAAACAACAAAAACAAGGTGAAGTGCGGTTGAAATTAACGTCAACGATTTTTTCTCTAGCGTTTCCCCCAGTTAATAGGAATATTAGCTTATTAACTGAATGTACTCGTTTATAATCATTTCCCATTTACTGTTCTGATCAAAGCAGGATGAGAACTAAATGAGACGAGAGTCTAGTAAGATGATACTAGCACAGAATGTACAGGAAACGACCAGCTGCGTATCAATTTTCTTTTTTTATTTTTATTTTGTTTTCTTGTCTAGTCCTAGTAGACAAAACAGATATTCTCCTTTTAATATAAGGTCTTGTTGATAATACACATGCTCTATGGCCGGATTTTATAAGGTTTCTTATTTTTAATTCAAACTTTTGAGAAATCTCCATCAGTGGAAACCATTATTTTGGGTTATATGGGTGTATTAGGATTCCTGAAGTTTAATGAAATTTTTATTTGAATAAAAATAATTTTTTTTTTAAGTGCTTGTGGTTTCTGGACCGGAAAGCTGAACCATAGAGTCCTCTTTCCCTATTTTTGTCTACACTATCAGTATATCAGTATTTTTTAGACATCATGGTCATTCAGTTGCTTTATGTGTTCTTTTGTATAGCTTGTACATTATACATTTGAATGAAATGCAGTTTCTTAAAGCCTATTGTGCAGCATATAATATAGCAGCACAGTACACAGGACTATGTCGGGTAGAAATATATGACAGTGTAAGATGAGTTGAACTGCAAAGGAAAATAATACACAGGACAGCATTGTATGGAGGAAAAGAAAACAGTGCAACAATTGTCTGTAAACTGTTGACTGGGCTTTATGCTTAGATGTAATTCCACAACGTTTATGTCATTTCATATGAGTATGAAGTGTACATGTGCATGTGTTAAAATATAACAAAGGTGAAACATTCAGGAATATTTAACATCCATAGTTTAAGCAGAAATGATGAAAATGTAGCCTAGACCTAAAACACTAGTTTAGAGAGAGGTTGATAGAGAGAGAGAGAGAGAGAGAGAGAGAGAGAGAGAGAGAGAGAGGGTGAGAGAGAGAGAGTCTGTGTGTGTGTGTGTGTGTGTGAGAGAGAGAGAGAGAGAGAGAGAGAGAGTGTGATGTGTGAGAGTGTGTGTCTGTGATGTGTGTGTGTGAGAGAGAGAGAGAGAGAGAGAGAGAGTGATGTGTGTGAGAGAGAGCGAGAAAGAGTGTGTGTGTTTGTGAGAGAGAGAGAGAGAGAGAGAGAGAGAGAGAGAGAGAGGGAGAAAGTGTGTGTGTGTGTGTGTGTGACAGAGAGACAGAGAGAGAGAAAGAGTGTGTGTGTGTGTGTGTGAGAGAGAGAGAGAGAGAGAGACAGCGAGAGAAAGAGTGTGTGTGTGTGTGAGAGAGACAGAGAGAGAGAGAGAGTGTGTGTGAGAGAGAGAGAGAGAGAGAGAGAGACAGAGAGAAAGAGAGAGAGAGACAGAGAGAAAGAGAGAGAGAGAGGCTCTTCCCCTTACTGCAGCAACTCCTCGCGCGCGCTTGGGAATTTCTCAGGCTCCGCCCCCTCATTAAATATGCGCGGGTGGATTATAAAAGCTGCGGCTCGCGGAGCTCCGCCCCACTATCACTACAGCCGCGGCACGATGCGGAGCTCTCAGGGTTAGAAAGAAGCACCGCGTCTCCTGGGTCCTTTTATACTCTTTCTAACGCCTTTTTTCATCCTTTTTACGCCTTTCTATGCCGTCCAGCATTTTTGTACCAAGCGTTAACAAGAGCATGAGCTTTGTAGCAAAATCAGTGAGATAATACACACCGACCTGTGGATGGGAATATATCAGAGGTTTGGGGATGAGTAGATCACTGGGGCTTCTGATCTGATGAGAGAAGACATCTGATCTGAGAGAGAGAAGATGGTGCAGAACGTGATTCTGGTCTTCTTCCGCAGGAGACTGAGCCAAAGACCTGCTGTGGAGGAGCTGGAGAGCAGGAACATCCTCAAGCGTAAGTGTCAACCAGAGACACACACAGCAACTCATTCTGTCATTACCTTCATTTTAACATTAAATAATAGGAATTAGACACAAATACCTTCCTGCTTATTGTCACTACTTACAAATGAGAACTGAGATTTATAAAAAAAAAAGAAAGAAAGAAAGAAAGAAAGATACCAGAAGGTCCTGTAAAGGTTTAAAGGTCCAAATCATGTACCTTAAATTTTTATTTAAGTCAACAAAACAATCGCATTAAAGCCTTTAAGTCTGTAAGCGAGATGCGGAAAATAGGAAAAAAAAAATTAAAGAAGTTTTTTTCGATGAAAATGAGAGAGCAAAGAGTTAAAAAATAAATAAATAAATAAATAAATCAAAATTAAAGAAGTTTTTTTCGCAAAAGACGAGAAATATCGTAAAGTATTTACTTAGACAATTATTTGAAAAAAATTTAAAAGAAAATGTATTTTTTCACCCCCTTTTTTGTTTATTATTATTTTTTTTTAAATATACTTTTATATATAATATATATATATAGTTATCTTATCATGGTAGAGTTAATCCCCTTTAAATTAATGTATAAGTCTATAACCGAAATGCGGAAAATAGAAAATGATGAAAATAATAGAGCATAGAGTTAAAAAAAAAAATAAATAATAAAAAATTTTTTCAAAAAAGACAAGAAATATTGAAAATAATTTACTTAGACAATTATTTAAGAAAAAAGGCAAAAGAAAATGTATTTTTTTACCTCCTTTTTTTGTTTATTTTTTTAAATGTAATTTTTATATAATATATATAGTTATCTTATCATGGTAGAATTAATCCCCTTTAAATTATGTTTTCAGAGAGCATAGAGTTAAAAAAAATTTTTTGAAAAAGACAAGAAATATCGTACAAAATTTATTTAGACAACCATTTGAAAGATATTCAAAAGAAAGTGGATTCCCCCCCCCCTTTTTTTTCTTCTGTTTATTATGAAAAAAAATTAAATATACTTTTTATATAATATAGTTATCTTATCATGGTAGAATTAACCCCCTTTAAATTAGTCAGAAATACGATACAAGGTTCTTTATTTATCCCATACATGTTGCGTTCACGTGATGTAAAGTAATGAAAAGTCTTAGTTCCTCATCACACACTGCACACACGAACAGAACCAACAACAAACCAACTAAGGACAGAAGCACAACATGATATCCTAATGTAATAAACATATAATGGTACGTAATGTGAATAAAATAGAATATATTAGTGTGTATACAATGTAAACAGATACTATTCACTGTGCAACGATTTTAATTCACTGAATGGTATAAATGTATGGTATGAAAACAAAGTCAAGTGGCCTCTATGTGGAATTATATATTTAGCTAGCAGCTGTGTGTCTGCTCTCTTAGTTATGTAGCAGGTCCTTGCTATAACCATGTGCTGGGGTTTTGTTGACGTAGCTGAAGCTTTCATTCATCGCTCTCTGTTGGTCAGGAGCTGCCGGTCTCATGGCCCGGCCAGCTGTCCTCTCTTTCTCTCTCTCTGACGTTTCACATGCCTGCTTAAGCTCTGGGTCTGAGGCTTGTTTTAGACGGAGTATGACTACTGATCTCATCTAAAGGCTACTTCCATTGAAACTCCACAGCTTTTAACTTTTCACTAAAAGACAGACGTGTAGACAGACAGCCGTTCTTGGTGATCTTAATCAGCTCAAGTTTTAATTGAATAATCAATTACAAAACACAATATCTCAGTTATGTTGATTAGTCAGCGATTAGTAGAAACATAAAACGCACACACAGGATCTCACTCCTGTCTCTAAGGTCTAAGTCTCGTCCTGCCTCTGTTCTGTATTGATGTGTTTTTTTAAACGTAGCTTCTTGTGTTTGACTCGCAGAGAGGAACGACCAGACGGAGCAGGAGGAGAGACGAGAAATTAAACAGAGACTGAACAGAAAGGTATGAGCTCTCAGACAAACACACACAAACACACACACACACACCGTGACATTCATCTCTCTGACTTGATTTGAACTACTTTTCAAATGTCGAGTGTGCTGTGATTAATGCAATTACAAAGAGCTGTGCTTCACACAAGTGTTTAAACACTGCCATCTACTGCAAACTAGTCATTAAACACATGTCTGTTTCCCTGTACAGCTGAACCAGCGTCCCACAGTAGATGAGCTTCGCGACCGCAAGATTCTCATCCGCTTCAGCGACTACGTCGAAGTAGCCAAAGCTCAGGACTACGACAGGAGAGCAGACAAGCCCTGGACCAGACTGTCTGCTGCTGACAAGGTACAACTTCCTTGAGATCAACACACTTTGTAGAAATCAGGGTTGCCAGGTTGATAACTGTCCAATTACAATCCAATTACAATATACAGCTTTATCAATTGAGCAAAAACCTCAACAAACTGTTGCTATACACACACACACACACACACACATATATATATATATATATATATATATATATATATATATATACATACACACACACACATATACACTGTATATATACACACACACACACATATATGCTGCTCTCTCTCTCTCTCTCTCTCTCTCTCTCTCTCTATATATATATATATATATATATATATATGTATATATATATATATATATATATATATATATACATATATATATATATATATATATATATATCTTACTTTTACCCCAGATAAGTGGAATCACAATTTGGCAACCCTGGCCAGCAATTAACAATTCATATTATATTATGTAATATTTATTTATTGGAGAATCCTTCAGGAACTGGCAACATACATTGGAAATAGATGAAAAATAGCATCAATCTGCATTTAATTAAATACTTAATTATTCTATGTCACATTAATCCCATCAGATGACTAACTACCTGGTTACTAATCATTCTCCTTATCGTTGATTTTTGCATCTACCATCTCTCAAAGGATGATTTCGTTTTATTCCCCGCAGGCTGCGATACGGAAAGAGCTGAACGAGTTCAAGAGCAACGAGATGGAGGTCCACGCGTCGAGCAAACACCTCACCAGGTTAGCGCATGTCATACGTCCTCTTTTTATGGCTGGGGTCTGAATTGGGATCGTGGAACCGGAGTTCTTTTACGTTTTAAAGTATTGACACAGACTCGTATAAAATCTAGGCCAGTAATTTTATTTCATATAAAGGCGTTTAATCAGACATAAGAGATCAGATGTGTGTGTGTGTGTGTGTGTATGTGTGTGTGAGGCATTAGTAGTTTCTATTGATTTTTAATAAAGACGGTTGGTTTAGAATGTCAGCCAAATGTCTATAGTGAATCTTATGACTATAACTGTAACATTAACTTACTATAATAACTATGATGTGTATTTATATCGCACATCTGGAATTAAACTTGTAATTTGTAATTAATTAGGATTTTGCAAAATTCAGCCATGAGAGTTCTGCATTTCAGATTCATTTGTTCATATTCATATTCAAATTGATACAAAAAAAAACCCACAACAGCAAAGAATCACTGATTCAGTCATTGTTATTAAAATTCAGCACTAATTTTAATAATCCAATAAGTTTTTATAGTCATTACAGCATATAGCTTATAGACACCTACACGTCATAAACCGCTTGGATTTCACTTCTCATTTGTTACTAAACACACGTGCTATTGGAGTGGGTGTGGCTTTAGCAGCCCCGCCCCCCTTCTGCTGGAATCTGCACACATTAGCACCCTGTGACACGGATAACAAATGCTCCCTCATATTTAGCTTACACAGGTCTGGACAAAAATAGCCACCAGAAACTTGTGTGATTTATGAAGTCCTCACAGATGTGCTTTTCTTCTTTTCTCTCCTACTTCAGGTTCCACCGGCCATAGCAAGGTTTCTTCTGTGAAGAACATGCTGGACATTGAAGGAAGACCTCAGGAGGGTCCGTCCTGTGCCGTGGCCCATGGGTCCCTGGAGGGCCTGCTGTTGTTTTTTTTTTTTTTGGTTTGGTTTGTGTTTATTTTTTGGGCATTATCTCGGGAAGCTCGGAGGCTGTGTCTCTTGAAAATCTCGTGCAACTCCAAAAACTCCTCAGCCAAGCTACACCTGTAGATTCTTTTTCTCTACCTGGCTTTGTTTCGTATTCATTTCTTTTTTTCTTAAGAAGAATATTGACCGAGAAGAACATTGATTAAAAAACAAACAAACCCAGGTCCTTTTTCTTAAAGACTCTTTTTAAAAAAAAGAAGAAGAAAAAAACACCTTTCAGTGCCAATAAAAGGGAGGGATGAGGGATGACGAGGTCCTGCATGTGAACCGTTTTCCCTCCCCGGTGATGGTACTGTAGTCACACCTTACTAAAACTTGACTCCAGTTTCATATCTGCTGTATATATGTCTGAAATTCATGTCTTACCTTTGTAAGCATTATTTATTGTCTGCACAATACAAGAATTGGATTTTTATGAAAAATGAAGTGTCTGCTGTTATTTTTGGGTGCGGATGTGTGACGAAAATGACTCCTGAATCGTTTTCTAAAGGATTCGATCGATACATTTTAAACCACTGTTGACGAACAGAAGTAAAAATGTCCTTCATAAATGAGAAACAAAAAGGATGATTTAGTTTAGGGTTAAATAATCACACACTAAAAGATCTGTAATTCTGGAAAGGTTGGGATGTTTTTACCATTTGAATAAAATGAAAACTAAAAGACAGACATGAGCCGATATTTTATTCAGAACAGAACATAGATAACATAAATGGTGAATCGGAGAGATGTTAGACTTTTATCCACTAAATGAGCTCGTTTGTAATTTGATGCCTTCTACAGGCACAGAGCAATAAATGGCTGAAAAAGCAAGAAATGAAGTTAAAATGATAGCAGGTCTGTTACAGTACATGATTAGCTAGAAAAGGGATGTCTTAGAGTGGCAGAGTCTCTCAGCTGTAAAGATGGGCAGAGTGCGTAAAAAAGATTGTGTAATACTTTAAAAACAATGTTCAAAGGCTTTGCAAATCTCATCATCTACAGAGCATAACATCATCAAAACATTCAGAGAAACTGGAGAAATCTCTGTGTTTAAGGGACAAGGCCGAAGACCTTCATTGGATGCCCGTGGTCTTCGGGTACTCGCGCCACACTGCATCACTCGTCGGCATGATTGTGTCAATGACATTACTACATGGACACAGGAAAATTTCCAGAAACCACTGTCAGTGAACAAAATCCGTCGTGCCACCTGCAGATGCAAACTAAAGCTCTATCACGCAAAAAGGAAGCCGTATGTGAACATGGTACAGAAGCATTGTCGTGTCCAGAGGGCCGAGGCTCATTTATTGAATTGAGTTATGAATTTGGAAAGTGTTCTATAGTCAGACGAGTCCAAATTTAACGATCTTGTTGGAAATCACGGACGCCGTGTCATCCGGGCTAAAGCGGAGGGAGACATTCCAGCGTGTTATTAGCGTTCAGTTCAAAATCCAGCATCTCTGATGGTATGGGGTGCATAAGTGCATACGGTATGGGCAGCTTGCATGTTTTGAAGGCACTGTGAATGCTGAAAGGTATATAAAGGTTTAAGAGCAACACGTGCTCCACTATAGATGACGTCTATTTCAGGGAAGGCCTTGTGTACTTCAGCAGGACAATGCAAAACCACATACTGCAGCTATTACAGCAGCATGGCTTCATCGTAGAGTCCGGGTGATGAATTGGCCTCCCTCAGTCCAGATCTTTCACCTCTAGACAACATTTGGGGCATCAGTAAATGAAAAAAACATCAAATATGGCCACAAACTCTTCAGCAGCTGGAAACCTATATCAGGCAAGAATGGGACCAAATTCCAACACCAAACCTCCAGAAACTCATAACCTCGATGCCAAGATGTCTTCAAACTGTTTTAAAAAGAAGAGAAGATGCTACACCATGGTAACATGTCCCTGTACCAACTATTTTGAGACCTACAGTATAGCAGGCTCAATTTTTGGATAAAAGTGTAAAACTTCTGGGGTCACGGTGGCTTAGTGGTTAGCACGTTCGCCTCACACCTCCAGGGTTGGGGGTTCGATTCCCGCCTCCGCCTTGTGTGTGTGGAGTTTGCATGTTCTCCCCGTGCCTCGGGGGTTTCCTCCGGGTACTCCGGTTTCCTCCCCCATGGTACATGCATGGTAGGTTGATTGGCATCTCTGGAAAATTGTCCGTAGTGCGTGAGTGAATGAGAGTGTGTGTGTGTGTGTGTGTGTGCCCTGCGATGGGTTGGCACTCCGTCCAGGGTGTATCCTGCCTTGATGCCCGATGACTCCTGAGATAGGCACAGGCTCCCCGTGACCCGAGGTAGTTCGGATAAGTGGTAGAAGATGAATGAATGAATGAATGAACTTTCCAGAATTCGAGTACCAGGTGGAACAAAAAAAAGGGGTTTTCACAGTGATGCCATAAAAGAATCATTTTAGTTTTCCAAAGAACCTTTCGGCAATTGCTACTTAAAAAAAACCCAATTTCTTTTCTTAGTGCTATAAAATAAAATTTTTATAGACTAAAGAAACCTTTTTCCACTACAAAGAACCTTTTGTCAATGGAAAACTTCCATGGATGTTAAAGATTCTTTGATGAACCATAGACACCGACAAATAACCATTTAAGAACCTTTTCTTTTAACAGTGCAGTGATAATAAAAAAAATTATAATAATAAAAAAATTAATTAATAAATTATTTAATTAATAAATTAATCTTCTGATCATATCTTGCAGTTTTGTTAAACGATTAAATGAATGAACCTAAAGGAATGAATAGATAATGATAAATAATGAATAAAAAATTTTAATTCACGTGATCTACGTGAATACGTTTTCTGACAGAAGACAGAAAATAAAAACAATAGAATATATATATAATATATAATTCAAATAGAAAAAAGGGTCCTGAATTAAAATAAATAAAAGGTAAAAGAAAAAAAAATCAAACGAAAAAAAAAGAGGAAAATATTTCTAGCTTTTTTTTTTTTTTTTAAGTAATGGAGGATGATGAATGTTTCATGATAAAGTGCTCCAGATCTTTGCTTCACCACCCACCACTTTTTAAGTTTTATTCATGAAATATGGAGAAGGCTATAGCACAAGATGATCTTGAGGTTATGGAACAAGGCTTTTCAGGCATGCACAAAGATTTACAGTCAGAAATTTACTGGTCTATTTTATAATTCTCGTTTTATAGCAGAAGCTATACATTCTGACTGCTAAATTTTGTGGAAATCCTGTTAGTAATGCAAACTTTATAGCTTCCATTAAATGAATGTCTTGAAATGCACTTACAGTATAAAAGAGGACCACAAACTACACACACACACAAACTACACACACAAACTACACACACACACGTATACAACAGATACTCAAATCTGATTTTAAAAACAGTCGAATAAACAAAAAAATGCTATAATGCAGTGAGATATTTAATCGTTTGATCATTTGTTAATATAAAACTTGCACATTTTAATGAAATGTAAAGCAACAAATCAAACACGTGTTTAAAATCTCACATTATCACATCAGGGTCGTTTCACTTTAACTGCTTTTGTTTGCCTCTCAGTCGACCTTTGCAGCATGACCTCAGCTTGAACGTATCTGTTAGTCTCTCCTTTGTGTGTATTGAGGACAGCAGCCGTGTTTCATCATTTATTTACAGCATCATTCAGAGACTTTCTAGGAAGCAAACAAGAGCAATAATAAGAGCCTGGAACGTGTCTCGAGTAACAGGCACGTGTGATCAAATCTCGCAAAAATACACAGTACAACGAGAACGCGGAAGCAAGATTTGGAGGACTAAATGTCTTTCTATCGATCTACACAAATTGTAGACTATGATTTCCTTCCAAACGTTGCAAAACAACTAGGAGCAAAAGTTTGCACCCCCCTGGATTTGGAGTTAAAAAGACCTCTTTTTTTTTAGATTCAGGATGCAGCGATACTTGATACTGTATCGAGTGAAGCATGCTTCAAATTTATATACTGTGTATAAAAAAACCAAGTGATACCAACATCTGATACCAGGTAATACAACGTGACACGAACTGAACAGATGCCGTTACACTAATGCGCACTGATGCTCCATCTTTAAACTAATATCCATAAAGCTTTGTGTGGATTTTCTTACATTTTTTTAAGGTACATTCTTAGTCTTTCCAAATGCAAAATAAAAACAAAACCTCCAAATGTTTTCATGACCACTTATCCTACACACGGTCAATGGAAACCTGAGGCCTATCTGGGTGCCAATCAATCACAAGGCACAATCGCACACATTCACACACTACAGACCACTGCGTTGCTAGTCAAGTCAAGCGTGAAGAGTCAAAAAGCTTTTACTGTCATTTCAACAGTATACAGCTGGGGGGGCACGGTGGCTTAGTGGTTAGCACGTTTGCCTCACACCTCCAGGGTTGGGGGTTCGATTCCTGCCTCCACCTTGTGTGTGTGAAGTTTGCATGTTCTCCCCGTGCCTCGGGGGTTTCCTCCGGGTACTCCGGTTTCCTCCCCCAGTCCAAAGACATGCATGGTAGGTTGATTGGCATCTCTGGAAAATTGTCCGTAGTGTGTGAGTGTGTGTGTGCCCTGCGATGGGTTGGCACTCCGTCCAGGGTGTATCCTGCCTTGATGCCCAATGACGCCTGAGATAGGCACAGGCTCCCCGTGACCCAAGGTAGTTCGGATAAGCGGTAGAAAATGAGTGAGTGAGTGAGTGAGTGAGTGAGTGAGTATACAGCTGATGCAGTATGTAGTGAAATGAAAGAACGTTACTCCCGGACCTTGGTGCTACATGAAAGAATAAAGATCTAATTATTAAAAAAGAAAGTTAGCCTAGACACAAACAGTGCAAACAGTGCAAGACAAAAGGCAGTGTAAGACATTAGACAGTGCTGACAGACCATAATATACACTAAAGGACAGACACATAAAATAGCGCTGAGCAGGATACAGTATACAGTCGGTATGGAGCATTGTGCAAAGAAAAGGATCCTGGAAAACATATCTACACATATGAAAGTGACGTGACATACGGCTAAGTACGGTGACCCATACTCAGAATGTGTTCTCTGCATTTAACCCATCCAAAGTGCACACACAGCAGTGAACACACACCCGGAGCAGTGGGCAGCCATTTATGCTGCAGTTGGGGGGGTTCGGTGCCTTGCTCAAGGGCACCTCAGTCGTGGTATTGCCGACCCGAGACTCGAACCCACAACCTTGGGGTTAGGAGTCAGACTCTCTAACCATTAGGCCACGACTAATGGCATTAGAGTGTAATGTGCATTAGAGTGTAATGTGCAAAAGCAACAAACACCGCATCCAACAACACGTCATGGACTGATGGAGGAAACCGTAGAACCCAGATGAAACCCTAAAAGTACTGGGAGAAAATACAAACTCCACATATGCAGGAGGAAATTGGAACCAAATCCCGAACCTTGGACATACAAAATGAAATGAACCTGAAGCACAGACCACAAACCTAAAAAAAGAGAAAATCTCTCAAAACGTATGCACGAAATTCCGCTTTCTAACAGCACCTCTGGATCTCCTTGGAGTTTATCAGGTTAAAATATTCCAAAGGTGGAGTGAATTTATTAGGATGTACTTAATGTAATATTATCGGTTGTACTTTAATCCCATGCTTCAGCTCAGCAGGGAGTCCTGTTCTAAGAACATGTATATTGACTTTTTATACTGTATAACACCGAGCTGTAGAGTACAAAAATGTCAGTGTGACCGGTTCAGACTGACGTTACACTACCGTCACGCTCCTTTCTCACTGAAGGGAAGCTAATAGGATTTTTTCCTCTCATGAACACTATAAGAACAACTACACACTCCTTCTCTCTCTCTCTCTCTCTTTCTCTCTCTCTCATTTTCTCTCTCTCTTTCTCTCTCTCTCTCTCTCTCTCTCTCTCTCTCTCTCTCTCTCTCTCTCTCTCTCTCTCTCTCTCTCTCTCTCTCTCTCTCTCTCTCTCTCTCTCTCTCTCTCTCTATCTCTCTCTTTTTATATATCTCTCGTCGGTTTGTGACTCGTCATCAGCTGTTTGTGTAACAGAGTGCACTCTACCTCTTTAATACGTGTTACATAAACCTCATCAGTGTCTGTTTATGTCTCAGTCTGGTGGAAGCACATGATATTTGTGTTTGTGTGTGTGTGTGTGTGTGTGTGTGTGTGTGTGTGTGTGTGTGTGTGCGTGTGCACATGTGCCTTTTCCTGTGTAATTCTGTATAAATGGGAAACTTTCTATTACATATCGTTGCTCCTCTTTATATTTCTCCATCGACTACTAACAATATTTTTTTTATATTTAATATATTTCTATAATATTTTATTTGACTCTTTTCTGTTGTTACTTGTTGCACTGTAGAGTGAATAACTAAGGATAACTATTTCATGACATTACATCACACGTATGTAATGTAAACAAAAGTTTACACCCCCTTGAAGTTCTCTATTAATTTTTAATACAGACACGTGTGTATCCGATACTGTATGAAATAAACACATGTTAATTTATTCAAACTCATAAAAAGGCCAACATCCGATACCAGGTAAAACTAATGTACGCTGTCGCACTAATTAACACACGACACGAAATGCTAAGAGCTGTTTCACGATCACGTCGGCATGACAGACGAACGTGATCGATCACGCTGCATCATCTTTAGATTAATATTCATAAATTTTGCCTTCCCGAAAATGTATGTCTAAATAGTTACGTTGAACGGAATAGTCTTAGTCTTAGCTATCAAATGAGTATAAAGTTAATAAATCAATTATAATATGAGATTATTTCAAACAAATTGTAGATTATTGAACCAATTCAGTGGTGGCTTAGTGGTTAGCACGTTCGCCTCACACCTCCAGGGTTGGGGTTTGATTCCCGCCTCCGCCTTGTGTGTGTGGAGTTTGCATGTTCTCCCCGTGCCTCGGGGGTTTCCTCCGGGTACCCCGGTTTCCTCCCCCGGTCCAAAAACATGCATGGTAGGTTGATTGGCATCTCTGGAAAATTGTCCGTAGTGTGTGATTGTGTGAGTGAATGAGAGTGTGTGTGTGCCCTGTGATGGGTTGGCACTCCGTCCAGGGTGTATCCTGCCTTGATGCCCGATGATGCCTGAGATAGGCACAGGCTCCCCGTGACCCGAGGTAGTTCGGATAAGCGGTAGAAGATGAGTGAGTGAGTGAGTGAGTGAACCAATTTGAAGCTTGAGGTCATTGTATCCCACAGTCAGATATTGTTCGAAAGAAATAAATGTTGGATATGAGCACAATTATGACCAAATAAAGCTACACATCTATTTTATGTTCTTCTCTGAATCTTGTGTGATTTTATTTTTACTGCTTTAAGCATGACAGGCTTTAACAACACACTGTCGCTGTTTATCGCTGTCTTGTCTTGTGTGTGTTTCTGTTTCTGTCTTTGTGTACTGTAGCCCGATTCTACATTAGCGCATCCCTTAATCTGTTTTCTTATACGAGGCCCAACTTTTTCTGTGGTTCCTTTCAAGGTCTGTTTTTATTTTGAGCCTACGGTGAAGGTATGCGTCCCACAGTGCAGTCAAACAAAAACAAAGAAGTTTGAGTCAAATTATATGATGTACATTCATGTTTTCAAGGGTTTTGTGTGTGTGTGTGTGTGTGTGTGTGTGTGTGTGTGTGTTCTAAGTTCACGTGTCTTAGCAAGTCTCTAATTTGCAAACCTACCATTATCAAAGGTGTACTGTTTAGTGTTTGCGTATTTGTGATAGCTTTGACATTTGGGTCTTTTGTCTTCTCTTTTGTCATCACTCCAGCTAGAAACGTAGAGCCGGTGACTTCTACGGAATTAAAGTCGATTAATATTAATACAGGACATTAAAGCTAATTTGTCTGGTCTACGTACATTTAACTGGGTCAGTCGGCTCATCGTACGCAGACGCGGGAAGAAATCGACCCAGAAATCTTTCTGATGCTGACTCATTAAATCTGGATCATATTCTTTCTACGTGTTGTTGTTTGACCTGATACAATTAGTATAATACGTATGATATGTCATGCACATCATCTTTCAAGTCCTGTATTAATATCCATCAACTCTGATTTAGACAAAAGTAAGATAATTCCCTCTTTCTTTGTATATTTTTCTATACGTAACTCATTATATATAAATGCTAACAAAGTAACAAATGCTAGCTTTAATTTTTACAGTAGGCGATGAAAAAAATAGAATGTTTATGTTATGCTGTAGAGGTGTTTATTTATTTCCTATTAACATAATGGGTGTGCCCTCTTCCAGTTACCCCCCACCCCCACCTCACCCCGCCCCCCATGCACAGGCTCGCTGAACAGATGCTACACCTTGTCCTCCATACAAAATCTATTGCCTCAGCTATTTTCCTCTTCTATTTATATATCCTGAGCAAGTGAAATTGAGAGTTTTAATCCGTGTCGAACACCTTGATCTGAACTCTTTCCCCTGTTCTTCAACACCACCATCATCATCATCATCATCATCATCATCATCGAGACTCATGACTCAATCGAAAAAGAAAACCGACTCACTGCTGGTCCAATGGAGGTCAGACGTCAACAATCTAATGTCAGCGTACTCGGGTCAAATAACCGTATCACCATATCACAGGAATGAAACCGATTCAATTAGCAAAGATTCAAATGCTCTGTTTAGACCATGCTAAACTAATGAACCAATTATGTCGACACACCGCAGGCTCAACAGATCAATGCGAATACACAATAAAATGAGAAGCAGAGACTATTATATTTTTTATGTAATCAGAAAAATCCAGCATTATTAAATTAGAGCTATTCATACATTCATTCATTCATCTTCTTCCGCTTATCCGAACTACCTTGGGTCACGGGGAGCCTGTGAAGGGGTTGGGGGTTCGATACCCGCCTCCACCTTGTGTGTGTGGAGTTTGCATGTTCTCCCCGTGCCTCGGGGGTTTCCTCCGGGTACTCCGGTTTCCTCCCCCGGTCCAAAGACATGCATGGTAGGTTGATTTGCATCTCTGGAAAATTGTCCCTAGTGTGTGAGTGTGTGAGTGAATGAGAGTGTGTGTGTGTGTGCCCTGCGATGGGTTGGCACTCCGTCCAGGGTGTATCCTGCCTTGATGCCCGATGACGCCTGAGATAGGCACAGGCTCCCCGTGACCCGAGGTAGTTCGGATAAGCGGTAGAAGATGAATGAATGAATGAATGAATGAATGAATTAAAACAGAATTTCATGTAAAAATTAAACGCTGCTACAAAGCCTTATGTAAAATTATATACACTTAAACAGGTTCTTGGTGGTTTATTTGATGTTTATTGGCTTTTAAATGGGTTCTGCATGAAACATTTTTGGAAAGATAAACAAACATATAAATAAAAATTAAGATGTAACCTGCAGGACAAAGTGAAGTGAGTGCTAGATTAAATATTTTATATAACAGTGTACCCAAGATACACAACAGCACCACCTTGTGGTGAAAATACATAAATACAGTTTAGAAAAGTCAGAAAACTTATGCAAGAGCATTGTGGGTAAATTTGAAATTTGGTATCGTCCCTGATTGGAAACCTTTTAATAATAAGTTTTTTCATGGTACATTTATTTTCCCCTATATTCTCTTTCTCAGTGAGAAAGATTTAAATCATCTCAGACCCACCAACAAAGCATGGCCAATTTTGCTCTCCCGGTTGGCCCCCTGATCTACATAGTGTTCCCAGAGGTAAAGATATGAAATCATAAAATATAAATTTACTTTGAGTAATGCTTGAATATAAATTCCTGAAGCGTTTGTGCCAGCCGAGATAATCTGAAATCTTCCTGAGCGAAGAAGTCACAGAGAGGAAATGACTAGAAACTATTACGCAACAGATATAGCTAAAAAAAAAAAAAGGAAATCGTAGTCATTATGTCAGACCAGCAACATGCAATAAACAGGAAGGGTTAAAACAGCTGAGTGAACGTGACACGCATTAAAATCTCTTTTAAAATGTAGAACCTGATATAAAAGCACATAGTGCTGGATTTAACCTTGAGCTTGAGATTCAAATGTACAAAATAGTAATAACACAAAATTCTGTAAACAAAAAAAAACGCATTATGAGTAAGGCTTTAGATGAAGTGCACCATGCTGTCCTCACACTCCTTTGGCACGATTAGCTTGTAAGCATGACAGGCCAGTTTGTAGTTTTGTTCATCATTGTTGTCCCAGTATTCAGAACCGAGGACGCGGTAACAGATAGCGAACTCCAGACTGGCTCCTGGTTTCAGGATGAACGGTGGCACGGGTAAGCGAAAGTGAAACACATCTGATTTCACATCATCTCGGTGCACAGAAGAAACCCAGCACGCTTTACACTCTGCACTGCTTTTCCAGTCTGTGAACGAGTATCGAACGATGACCTGTTTCTCAAAAGCCAGGTTGAGAACTTGCACTGTTCCAGAGATGCCCAGTTCAGAGCAGTGGACGTGTTCCAGGCAAACACGCCGATGACACAACCGCTCCAGGAAATCAGGCTCAATGCTGATGTTCTCTGGGAAAAACGGTTGGAAGAAGGGCAATGAGAGCTCTAAATGTTTTCCGGATGCAAGCTCCGAGCTGGCTAGTAACCTGTTTATGACATGTTCGGGAACTTTGGGGTCTTCGCCGGCCAGAAAAAACTTTACACGTTCCAACTCGAGGCCCAAACAGTCGATGAATCGGACTTGCGAGGACCTGCGAGCCGTGGTCTTATCTGAGGAAGGGAGAGAGTGTGCTCTTCGCCTCATGATGGCTCTCGGCTCAGGTTCGCAGGAGAGACTCTGACGCGGAAGACAAACTGTCAGAGCAGAAGTAGGAGGGCCAGGACGGGGAGGAGAACGAGGACTTGGGGGTCTTATTGCAACCGGTTTCCTCTGAGGTGGAGGCGGAGGGTTGTAGATGTCACGTAGACGTATGATCCTTGCAGGTCGTGACACTTCACTGAGCATGCTCATGAACGGCGCTGACTCTCCAGAAGCCCAGTTACTGCTAGACATCGACATCTTTGCTGAAGCTTTGAAATATGATGAAGACTTCATAAGTAAAAAAGAAATTGATCATTTATTTAAAATTTTCTCCAGGCTGGAATAACTGGGTTTAAATTATTGTTTGAATTACATGTAAATATATCAATGTATAGTTTCACTTTATTATTCTTTTCAAACATTATCAATTCCAAAAAATATTGGCACCCCCAATTAAAATGCAATGATAGGTTTAATCAAATCACAACACTGAAAAATTTATCGCAAAACTATGGAAACTTTTCTGTGTTTTCCTGGACGTATATTCCTAAGAAACTTTGATTAGGATTCATCTTCACCCAAATCTTAACATCATGGCTAAAGAAACCAGATGTTGAATTAAATTTATGACGCTGTTAGTCTTCCATTTAAACTGCTGCAAATTCTTTGAAAGCATCAATGGTGTGTTTAAATAGATTTTATACTTGTGTATTTTTATATATAGGATGCGGTAGCTTAGTGGTTAAGGTTTTGGACCACTTCTCCACCACCAAGTATCCACAGCTGTGCCCTTGAACGAAGCATCACCTCTCCAGGGTTTCTCCCTATTCTCCACCTCTCCCTATTTCCTCTCATCTCCCCAATGCATGCAGGTGGATTGTCTACTCTTAACTTCCCCATGATGTGAACAAAATGTTTTTCCCCTTACAAATTGCATTTTCCCCTTCAAATATCCTTGAGAAGTGTAAATCTGTTTGCTTCTTTGTGTATCTAGTTGACAAATGACACATATCTTTTATATCTATCTAGTGTATTGTCTTGAAGCTTGCCAATAATTGTGACTTCACAGCAGAAAGGCATAAGACTCAGAAGCATGTGATTTGATGCATCCGTCTTTCCAGCTGTCATGGCATTGCAACAGCTTTCACGACTACATGCATTCGTGCACGTTCACTAATCTGAGTGAGATATCGAATTTCTAAAGCAGATTTATAAAATGCATTTGACAAAAAAAGAAAAAAAACAAAACAAAAACCCAACAACCCACCTGGTGAAGAACGCAGGCGTCGTTTAAACACTCGTCATCCAGCTGTGACAATTCCAGCTACATGTAGACTTTAATGTAGACCACCTCTGACATTTAGAAGCAGATCCGACTGGGAGGTGTAGTTTTAACCCAACAGTGATATGGAATATTATTATTAGTACCAGGCGTCAGTGAAGCGGCTTCCATCATGGCTATAAATAATACATGATCTAACATGTGACGGATAAGGTCAGGAGTCTACATGGTACTATATATTTTAGTGACTGGGAACAGATCACACTGTGCGAACTGCATTTCCCAGAATGCATCCTCACGTCTGCATGCACAACATCTGGATTACGGCGCGTGCATGATAATAATTACACCTGTCGGGAAACGAGCTCGTGCCGTCTGAATAGAAAATTATATCCGACACAGTGACTAATTAAGCTGGAGTGTCTCATTACGGATAGATGATCTGGTCCGGGTTGAATTATTCATCGCAAGGTAAACAAAGTGATAAGAGGAAATGGTGATTAATGCTGGGGTTCTTATAGACAAGCCCCTGTCTGCTGTCCGGCTGCGCGCGCGCGCGTTTGTGCGTTATAGTGCACGGTTATAAACATGATATAAACAGGATTATACTGATTATAAGGAGACGTTAGTGATGGGTACAGTGCTGCACGAGAGGGCTAGACATAATGACCTCAGTCATCTCCGGACATGTAATAACCGGGCAAAGAGGAAATCATCAGGATCTGGATCAAGGTAAAATCTATTCGTCTTTTCTCTTCTTTTTCCTTTATTCTCTTATTCCTTCAGATACAAATTCAATTCAAGTTTATTTGTATAGCGCTTTTAACAATTGACATTGTCTCCAAGCAGCTTTACTGAACATAAACATAGAACAAAATGTTATTATAAAGAATAATATAAAGATTAATATAATGCAAAAATTCAAGATTAATATTAGATCTATTTAAATGTGTTTGTATTAATCTTCAATGAGCAAGTCTGAGGTGACTCAGGTGACTGTGGGGAGGAAAAACTCCATTAGATGGTAAAGGAAGAAACCTTGAGAGGAACCAGACTCAAAGGGGAACCTCATCCTCATATGGGTGACACTGGAGGGCGTGATTATAAATATACATTCTGATAAATGTTGTATTGATGAGGAGGTTACTGCCCTCAAAGGACCTCGTAGAGTTGGCATCTTCTCTTTAGTATAGCAGAGTCTAACTGGAGCTGGAACATCTCTAGATGCCTCAGGATCCTCACAGAGTCGGCCTCGTCTCAGTGGAGGTCCAAAATCTTCATGGCACGGAAGACAGTCGGAGCTGGTACAATTTCTGAATGCCTTGGGATGAATAGAAAGACAGAAGCAGTGGAGAGGAATATCCCAGATACATCACGGTGGTTTCACCAATCGTTAGTCAAGTCAGATGGTGTTTTTAAGTTGTCCACCTTATTGTGCCTATGTCACATACATTGGAACAATAATACAACACAACACATACAATAAATATTGAGGACGATAAAATAGTAATCACGTTGCAATAAATACTCAGGACAATACACTGAATGATAAATACTGTGGACAGTAATACCTATGATAATATATACTCAATACTATATACAGTATATTCAGATTGGTATATGTTTTGGACAAAACTCAGGACAAAAGAGTATTAATACATAAGGTGCTAAATACTTAGGACTATACATGGTCAGGATACTCAGGGTAATTATATAGGATCCTAAATACTCAAAATTATAAATACTCAGCACAATACTCCAGACAATGAATAGTCTGGACAGTGAAGTCTCTGGACAGTAAGAACCCAAGATAATTCCAAGGATGATAAATACTCAGGATAAGAAATAATGCTAAATTTATAATACGATGACATATTCGAGGCAATACAAATATTGTATCCTAAATACTTCAGACAATACTCATGATAATAAATATTCAATAAATAATCAGGACAATTACAGAGGATGAGAAATTCTCAGAACAATAATTATCCAGAATGATATACTGTAGAGTCAGGATGATAATTTTCTGGACAATAAATACTCAGAACAATACTCAGAAAAGAAAAACACTTGTGATCTTCAATTATCAGTTATTATTATAATACAATCTTTTATTAAAACACTAAAATCACTGTGCATGTTGTTTTGTTAACAGTCAAAGGAACACTCACCCTGATGTGCCTCAAAATGAAGAACAAGGCCCAGAACATGAGTCTTTGCTCCTGGAGAATGTAAGTCGGTCTGTTGTCCACTGCATCATTAATATTAATGTATATTATTCATTCATTCACTCATTTTCTACCGCTTATCCGAACTACCTCGGGTCACGGGGAGCCTGTGCCTATCTCAGGCGTCATCGGGCATCAAGGCAGGATACACCCTGGACGGAGTGCCAACCCATCACAGGGCACACACACACACTCTCATTCACTCACGCAATCACACACTACGGACAATTTTCCAGAGATGCCAATCAACCTACCATGCATGTCTTTGGACCGGTGGAGGAAACCGGAGTACCCGGAGGAAACCCCCGAGGCACGGGGAGAACATGCAAACTCCACACACACAAGGTGGAGGCGGGAATCGAACCCCCAACCCTGGAGGTGTGAGGCGAACGTGCTAACCACTAAGCCACCGTGCCCCCATGTATATTATTGTTTTTTATATATAAAACGTATGAATAAATATATCAAAATATGGTGACTTCTGAAATTTTGGGACAGATACTTGATAAATATGTTGATTGTGTATTTGAAGGAAAAATGTATTAATGATGTTATTTGGTACAGCATGGTGAAAAAGTTATTTATTTATAGCTTATATCAAAATTCCAATATTGGATCTACACAAATAGACTTCATATTAAGCATTAAGATTAAGATGGATTAAGATTAAGATTTAACAACAGTAATGGATTCAATTGCAGGAAACCCGTCGTTATTTAGCTTGATTTATTAATATGAATAAACATCTAAGGAAAGCTTTGTAAGTGGAATAGATAGATGTACATTACTATTAGAATATGAGCGTCTCAACAAAATGACTTCAAATGTATTGAAATAAAAACAACTTTCGAACTTTTATCTGAAATATGAATCGTGAAAAATACTGAAAAAAGAAAAAAAATAATCAAAAACAGATTCTAGTTGGACCCAAAATGGTCCAAAAATCCAAAAACTGTTCATCAGCATGACTTTTTATTTTTCTTATACAAGTTCTTTAATTTGGGGGCACGGTGGCTTAGTGGTTAGCACGTTCACCTCACACCTCCAGGGTCGGGGTTCGATTCCCGCCTCCGCCTTGTGTGTGTGGAGTTTGCATGTTCTCCCCGTGCCTCGGGGGTTTCCTCCGGGTACTCCGGTTTCCTCCCCCGGTCCAAAGACATGCATGGTAGGTTGATTGGCATCTCTGGAAAATTGTCCGTAGTGTGTGATTGCGTGAGTGAATGAGAGTGTGTGTGTGTGCCCTGCGATGGGTTGGCACTCCAGGGTCAGTCCAGGGTGTATCCTGCCTTGATGCCCGATGACACCTGAGATGGGCACAGGCTCCCCGTGACCTGAGGTAGTTCGGATAAGCGGTAGAAGATGAATGAATGAAGTTCTTTAATATTGAATTTATATATAAAGTTTTTCATTAATATTAATATTTCCCCTCTGTAGGGTTCACAATCCCGTGAGATGAGGATGATATCTACAGCTGCAGTTATGTAAGAATTTAAATCATGTTAAATGATCATTTATTACTTTATTCAGTTTAATGTTTACTGTATTAAGAGACTGTTGTTCTTTAGTCATCCTAGTAAGATGCTGAACAAGCCAAAGTACAAACTCTCCTCCATAAAACATCCACTGGAAAGACGCTGCAGACAGAAGACACGACAAAGCAGTGAAAAAGACACGATGCCAGTGCGCCTGCCTCCTGTGCCTGTGCCGAGACATGAGTCAACAAAGCAAGTGACACACGAGGACACGGACAGCGGCAGCGACCTTTCAGACATGGAGAGGCTCGCACAGCCTGCATCCATCTCTGATCCGCCGCTACTTCACCTACGAGAAGAAGTCATTAATCCCTCCGACTTCCAACCTTCACGTGCTCCGTCTAGGTCGCATGCCATCTCCCGTGACAACTACCCTGACTTCTTGCCTCCGCCTTTTAACTCCTGGAGTCTCAGAGACCTGGCAGTGTATTTAAACACGGATGGTAAAAACATCTCTCGCTCCAAACCTAGCAACCATTTTGAGAGATACTTGGACCGACTTTTGCAGCTTGAATGGCGGCAAATCATGACGCTCCACGAGGAGAGCAGCAAGTCTACGTGGCTTGTACGGCGTAGACCGCATTTCAACCTCAGTGCGCCGAAAAGCATCCTGCAGTGCCAGCGTGCCTTCCCCTTCACCTTACTGTCATCTGTTCATCCACAAATCTCAAACCGTTACCCGGTCTCCGGATGCACGTACTCTCACCACACGCACCCGGTGACGGAAAAAAGTGTTTCTAGGAGGAGCAGCAGCGAGACTCGGGCTCATCGACTCAACAGATTCAGCGATTCTTCTTTGGACCATCTGAAACGCATGCAGGCCATCGGGAACATCCGTAACCCACCAACGCACAGTCCTCACGTCAACGGTCCTACAGGTCTAGATCCTCAGAGGAGAAAAACCTCGGCGGGAAGGAGCCGATCCTGTGGGGACGAGAGCAAAGATGGCTGTAGAAGAACGAGAGCCGAGAGAAGAACAGAACCTCCGCGTGTGATAGAATCGAAATCACTAGATGATACTGGTTCTGAGACAGATCCAGTCGCAGGAAGGACCGCTGGGAAACACAAGCACGTCGAGTTTGTTTTCAGGAACAAGAATTGACATGAATGTTCTCATCCAAGCACTGTTTACATAGTAATATCTACAATAGTGTTTACATAGTGTTTCACTTCCTAAGAATGTTCTAGGAAGAGATGGAGATTTAAAAACCATCGAATGAACTAGAATCTTTAAACCAAGGTTCCTCAGTTTTCTTGTTTGGGAGAACGTTTAAAGACACGGTTTAAAGAACCGTGTCTTCAATAGATTATTTGCATCTTTTTCAAATTACAACTATTTTAAAAAACTAAGAATGTCAAACTATTAAAAGTACTTCAAGAAGAGGAACAGAGGAACATTTGTTTTAATACTAAAGGATGTATTTCTAATAAAAAAAGAATGTATGTCTGTCTATGGAAGCAAATTTCATTGTATAAATTATTCAGTCAGGTTTCTCATATGTTCGACGGTTGGTTCATTTTTTTCACTTAATAAACAGGTTCTCGGACTCGTCTAATAGGAAAACCTCGTTTAAGTCTTCAACATAGAACCTACAATTAACAGTTTCTATTAAAAAACACGCTTTAGGGGTCTGGATTATTGAAGATTATTTTCTTTGAGGTCATTAATAATGGTTAATAGATTTAATACATGGTTTGTATTCAGCTGTGTTCATCATATTTCTCAAACAAAACCTGAAGTAATCAGGATCTTAATGTTTTTTTAATTTACGTAACTGTTTATTTTGAACATCATTCATCATTATTTGTTTCTTTTTATTTGTTTGTTTACATTTTTATTTTTTGTTTGTTTGTTTGTTTAAAAACTGTAAACGTGTATTTTTATTTTTGTTTAGTTTTATTTCATTTATTTATTTTATTTTTATTATATTTTTAATTTTTTTTTTATCTGATGTTAAAAGAGTATTCAAGAGCACAAACAGAGAACTCGCTCTGCAAAAAAAAAACATTTAAAAAGTTTTTTAAATTACATATTAAACAAAAATATTTTTAATTTGTATAAACTACTTTTTTGCGTACTGATCAGAATGCTGTTATCATGTGAATCACAAACTCTCACGGTTTCCTGTGATTATATGTGCATCTCCACATCATGAACAATCCTCTTTCTTATTGACAGCATATTGTTTTTAATAACTTTGTGCTGGTTATTCAGTTTACATTCAGTCAGTGCATGTTTACCCTACTTAAATTATGTTAAAAAAAAGATTGTACCTGTATCATTCAATACAATTTATTTAATATATTTATTTTATATATTTATATTTATTTAATTTACTATATCTAAATATTGTTTACATATCCTTTTGTTTTGTTAGTTGTCTTCCGTTATTTGAATCTTTCTTACAATTCATTTTGGGGTAAAAAAAAGTTTTGAGCAATATTTATTATTTTAAATTCTCTATTTAAATATCGAAAATATTTTTTCCGATTAAAATGTTTAGTAACACTGAACATTCCAATAAGTCACTTTATCTCAATGTAGCACACTGGATCTGCACAAGAACAAATGCAATATGCTTTTTTTTTAATTATTGCTGGATGTTGTTGTTAATTATGGTTATTTTAATTAAAATTACATTATAAAAATATCCATATTTAATGTTTCATGTTTGACTTTGTCAATGATGCTTTCTAAAATTATATCAATCATGAAAACTCTAAACAGAATAAATACCTCAGTTAATGAAAAAAAATATTGATTTTTTAATTTTTTTTAAGTGAGTGATCCTATTTGTAACAGGTTTTTTCTCCTTTTACAGTTAGATTTAATATTGTGGAACATCTGAAAAACAAGCTGCTGTTCTAACTTAAACCTCATAAACCAGTTTGTTTTTGCATCCTGTCCTTTAAGCATAAACTCTTGTCTTAAAGATCTTGTCGTACCTTAAGGATTTTTTTTTTTTATATCTGATTATTTTCCTCTGACTGCATGCAATGTTGTGTTTTATTCTTTAAACAGTATATATATTCCTTTGTTTATTATTTATTTATTATGATGTCATTATGTATTACAGAACCATTTTAACACAGTTCACTTCAATAAACTGCCTTCCTTTCTGAGTTAAAGTGTGGTTTAGAGAAAATAAAATAGTAAATACATGACAAAAGGTATTTTTAGGACCAGATCTGTGAAACTGAGTATTAATCATTTGAATCTTTCAGACGTCCTTATCAGGCTCCTGTTATTATTTGCACATTTTACACTTGTACATTTGTACATACAAGTTGTCTATATTGTATGTCATTCTGTTACACTGTGGAGCTTCTGTCACTAAAACAAATTCCTCACATGTGAAAACATACCTGGCAATATAGCTCTTCTTGATTCTGAATCTGATTCTGATTATTTTGCAACAGTGACCTCTAGTGTCTGGATCTGATATTGCAACGAGGTTTAGCTTATAAAAAAGAGCTTGAATATAATTTTCAGATTCATTTTAACTTACATAAATAGCTATGTATCTATACCTGGTGTTATAAAATAAAATAAAATAAAAAAAACCGGTCAAAAAAACGAGTTTATTTACAAAATTTGTTTAAAGTTTTAAACCGTACACGAATTCGGATTATTTTGTCTCTGCAGCAAGAATACATAATAGCTTATACAAATATAAAACATACGTTAATGTAAATCGTCCTACGATACTGGATTATTTAACTTTGTAATAATCAGTAAACACTGAAAACTAGGCGGAACCCATTCGAACACAGCCTTTGTTTCCCTGTACGAGGGGGATTTATTTTGCAGGGTGCACACGCTTGATAGTGGAGCACGATGGATTCACAGAGAGTGATGGATTATCTGATTGAGGTAGAGCTCGCTGCTGAAGATGTGCTGTCTGATAAACAACAGGTATATGACCGTAGTGCGGATATTCATTATGTTTTTTCAGTCTGAAGTTAAACTAGCTTTCATTTACTGACTGCAGATTGTAGACCTGGATGGGAGAAGAAACAGAAACCGAGAAGCTTTGAATGCTCTAAAGAACAGCAACACTGATAAAGGTACAAGTATAAAACATCAAGATTATAGATAGAAACTTCTGGTTAGGCCATCCTTAAAAATATTATTGTTTGCCGTAACCCGACCGACCCTGTTAATTTAGGACCTACTCATTTTTTTTTTTTTTTTTTTTTCTTTAAGTCCGACCGACTTGCCGGTTGTAAATTTGCGTTAAGGCAAAGCAAGTTTATTTGTATAGCACGTTTCATACACAGAGGTCATTCAAAGTGCTTTACATAGAAATTAGAAAACAGTTAAGACATTTTATGTATATATATATATATATATATATATATATATATATATATATATATATATTATATAATGTATGTATATATGTATGTATATATATATGTATGTTAAGACCGACCAACCAATTTTTTTTTACTCTTCAAACAACTAATACAAAAGCAATAAAATAATATTAATTATATTTTAGTAAGTATTGTAAATATATAAATTGACTAGGCCTACATACAAACGAAGGCTACGTTGTTTCTTTTCAATAAAAACCCGTGACGTCATCTATGTTTACACTATCGGTTAACGGATGTCACACTGTGGCCTGTGCGTTCACTTCGTCTCATCCTCTCATTCACTGTCAGAGTCAACGTGTTCGCGCTTGGTAACGATTGCTGCGGCTGCAGTAAACAAAATGTTCGCGGTCACCGTTCAAACAAATTTGTTTGTGGTCTATATACAGTAGCCTTCATCTAAATGTGGTTTGCAATGATGCGCCCGAAGGCACGGGTTGAAGACCCAGTCAGTGACGTCACGATATGCTAATTTGTTTAAATTCATCCCTACGTAATCGCCATCACCAAAATTGTACATTTTTTTTTTTTTTTTACATTGAAACTTGAAAAAAAAAATATATAGACCTACCTACCGATCCTTTTTTTTCTGTTACTGCAAACCAAAATAGTTTTAAGGATGGCCTTATTTATTTATTTATTTATTTATTTATTTATTAATTATCTTAGTCAGGACATGACAGAAGTCATCATTAGTTGTAATAACGTTATTTTTCTCCTTTTGAACTTACATCACATAAAATAATCATTGTTCAGGATTGGTTAAAAAAATAAATAATGGTGGATGTTTGTGTTATGTGAAGAATAGTACACAAGGTGGCGTGTTGCTACATGAAAATAATCAACCAGGAGCTGCTGTAATGAGACAGATTCACAGTAATTGGCCCCAAAATGAACCACTTTCCAATTAAAAAAAAAAGGCACGTCACTGAAAGGTTGTATTCCTCTGGTACCACAGCAATTTGGCGAATTTAGTTCATGTTGTCGTTTACGACTGCAAACAGTTGAACGGCATCTGACCGTCTTTTTCTCTTACTTGAAATAACAAAGACAAAAAAAAAATGCAGCTTGAAATGTTATCGAGAAACCCAAGAAATTTCTTTGTGATGACAATGGAGACTCTTCTCACGGAAAACTTTGATACGTGTCGACGATTACACAACTTAAGAACACCCCCCTCTCTCTTTTTTTTTAATAACGAACATATTAATAGATTCCTAAGATTATTTGCAGATGCGCTGCTGTCATATTTAATGTTATAGAAATATGAATCAACACCTTCTGTTCAAGCAGGCTCAAGAATTCACGAGAGCTGTAGTATAAAAACGTTGTGTGCATTCTTGTTCATGTTAATTACAGACAAAGTCAAGGTTTGCTTTGGGAACATGTTCATTAAATTCCCCAAGGAAAGCACCAAATCCATGATTCAGAAAGGTAAACCTAAACTCCCTGCTTTTACAACACAACCCTATTTTTCTAAATTCTAAACTTACTCAGTGTGTTATTTAATCATAATTATTATTATAATTATTTGAACTTTCTCCTCAACAGATCAAGAGCAGATCGAGCAGGAGATAAACAATCTCCGGAAAGGTCTCAAAGCAAAAGTAAACCATCTCAATGATCTACAAGGTGAACTGATCTTACTGTGATGTTATCAGTAAAGCGTATTCATATAGCACACACAGCGACATGCCTTCTTGTTTGCATGTGATATCTCCAGAATTATTGCCACTCTACAGGTGAATGAGTACTCATTCAAATGCACTTTTCCTTTGCTGGATTTGTTTCAAATTTCCTCCGGTTCTCACTCCGGGTACATTTGCTGAAGTTCGAATATGAATATGATTGTTTCCAGTAACCCCCCAAGGTGTTGGCTTGATCCTGTCGAACCCTGGTGCATTTGTGTTCACAGATTCGCATGGAGAATAACGTATATCGTCAGGCGGAAACCTCGTATGTCCAAATTTTGTCAATTTCATATTTTTTCACATATCGATGCTATTGGTCAGTCCTCACGTGGGTCTGTTATTTTTACAAGTTATTAACCAATCTAAAGTCGCGCGCAAATCTCATAACTCCATTGGACACTTCAACTGTCCACCTCTTCCTCACTCCGCGGGAGAGCTTCGCGGCATATTTTTCCTTAATAAGAGTCGCAACGAATCAACACGTCTTCTGAGGTAAATGTCTTCAAAACACTGGGCTCAAAGAAAAAAAAATCTTGACCCCCGCTAGTTCTGGTGCTTGTCTGAGGACAGGAATTTAGTGCAAGACAATCCACTGCAACGCGGACTAAACCCTGTGCACTGCAGATAAAGTACGGCTTTTTTTAATTTCCTGAAAAATAACAGTTTTGGAGATACGAGGATTCCGCCCGACAGCGACGATCTGCTGATTCATCATATTTTATTTATGTATGTATTTTTAATTATTATTATTTGGTGCTGTTATGCACAGTAAGGCACCTCATCTGTCCCTTCTGCATCATACACGTTTTCTGTGGAAACTAATAATGTCATGATGTCAAAACACATGTACAGATTACTTTACTTCCTTTTTAAGTACAGAAAATATGAATGAGTTGTACTCATGGTGTTGTGACAGTTCATGCACAGTTCCACTGAATCTCACACCATGACCTACAGGTATCTTGCGTGGGTTCGGTACCATGCTGAGATTCCTGGTCCAAATGACAGGAAATTACAATTCCCAAATCTGAGCACTAATTTAACTCATTTTTTCAAATATTGTAAATGAAACCTTTTGGTTTGTTTCACAGGGAAGCCTGAAATCAGAGGATACCACCTGTCACCACTGTCTGGTGATGAACTCAAGGCTATTAATGGCATCCTGAAGAGATAGAAACACCTTCAAGTTAATGTTAAAAGGCGAAGATGACGAGGGACATGAGGTGGTTAGAATCATCAGTGATGATGATGATGATGATGCTAGTCTCTCTGTTTCACACACCGTATCTGTACATTATGTTTTGTACTGTGTGCAAAATTTTGAGTGCAGAAGTTTGCACTCCTTCACTGGGAAACGAAGATTTCAACGAGACCTTGACATGTACAGACGTTTCTTCATTGTTTTCATTAAATAAAGAGGTCAATAAAGGGGAAAACCTCAGCTGACTGAGATAATCACATGTTCTGCTATTTGTTCTGGCTGTTCTTGCAATTCCTGTCTGTATTTTCTTCCTCCCCTCAGTTATTTTTCTTCTACTCTTTGGGCTTGTCTTGGTATGTACGTGTTTCTGAGCGATGTACTTGTTTCCTTTTTCAGCTGAACGAAAGGTCAAACTGTGTGATTGTCTTAGAAAGTCAGTTGAAGTAACAACTGTTAATAGCTACAACAATGTAATAACGATTAACTTGTCTTCTGGATGAACCACAATAAATGAATTCTCTCTCTCTCTCTCTCTCTCTCTCTCTCTCTCTCTCTCTTTCTTTCTTTCTTTTTTTTAAGAAACTTAGAGTGTAACTCAACTCCATCTGGTATCTTAAGTATGTAACCTTGTGAGCCAGCATTAATGTATTCAATGTTAGAGATTTAAGCACTTATGTACGTCCCTCTGGATAAGGGTGTCTGCCAAATGCTGTCAATGTAAATGATTAGTTACCTGTGATATCATGACATGGCGTGTTCCTTAATTAGTGACCAAGTTTGAGTCGTTTGATATGCCATTGTGTTTTAGATATAAATGTAAATAGTTGCATGTGGGAAACTATCAGGACAGAACCATCAACACCATACAGTCAGGACAGAACCATCAACACCATACAGTCAGGACAGAACCATCAACACCATACAGTCAGGACAGAACCATCAACACCATACAAATCAAGACAAGAGGTGAGACTAGGTGAGAAGAGAGACATTTTTCAGACATTTGTGCTTCGGTCAATTCCAAAAATCCCATGGATTTTCCAGAGTGAGTTTCCATGGCATTGTTTCAGTCTTGGGGGTTACATTCAGTTGTGTATTTGCAGTGATGTAAAAATGATGTGATGATATTAATGTACATAAATTGTAAAGAAGACAGAATCCATGTTTACTTTAGAAAGGAGATTTCTTTTAAATGAACAATTGGTTAATTTGTTGATAATTGTGCCCCAAGGGGGCGGTATTCCTGCACAGGTACACAGATTTTCAGGATCAGTGTGTGTTTTGTATCCTTATTTGTTGTTTTTTATCCGTTTATGACCGGTTTAGGTTTCAGAAACCACAGAATGATTTTATTCAGGAGGATTGTTGTGTGGTGAAGCAATAACAGGAACGATTTAAAAACCTCAAATAATCAACGTTCCTTCTAAATTGTCTTATTGGCCAAGTTTTGTGGATCCTGAAGGAGACAATTATGCTTTTATAGCAAAACAGTGAAGCTGGGAAAAATTCCATGTGACAGTGTGTTGCATAAAAATGTTCAGGGTTAGTAGTAACTTCTCTTGTAGGTCGAAAACATGTAGACAAAATACAGCCACACAGATCCACATGGTAATATATTTAATGTGATAATCAGGTTGCAGCAGGGGGCAGAGGTGGGAATTAAAAAAAAAGTGGCTTTACACTCAGTGGGAACCAAATCAATAGCATTTGGAGGGTGTTGACTCATGCTTCTTAACTCTAAGGGCACCATAGCTGGCACATTTTCTCTCACATCGATAGGGCATCATCTCATCCTCTTGCATGTAGGTGACCCTCTAGGTTCCTGTGTCCCGTTTTATCACATTTGTTTTGTTGCATGTAAGGGAGCCTATAGGACATTTCATCTCATTCTGTCTCATGTAGGAGAGCCTATAGGACATTTCATCTCATTCTGTCCCATGTAAGGGAGCCTATAGGACATTTCATCTCATTCTGTCCCATGTATTGGAGCCTATAGAGCAGTTTGTCTCATTCTGTCACATGTAAAAAAGCTTATAGGACATTTCATCTCATTTTGTCACACATACGAGAGCATGTAAGGCAGTTCATCTCATTTTGTCACATGTAGAAAAGCTTATAGGACATTTCATCTCATTTTGTCACACATACGAGAGCATGTAAGGAAGTTCATCTCATTTTGTCACATGTAGAAAAGCTTATAGGACATTTCATCTCATTTTGTCACACATACGAGAGCATGTAAGGAAGTTCATCTCATTTTGTCACATGTAGAAAAGCTTATAGGACATTTCATCTCATTTTGTCACATGTACGAGAGCATGTAAGGCAGTTCATCTCATTTTGTCACATGTACGAGAGCCTACAAGGCAGTTGATATTTTGTCACATGTATGAGAGCCTATAAGGTAGTTGATATTTTGTCGCATGTACGAGAGCCTATAAGGCAGTTCGTCTCATTTTGTCACATGTACGAGAGCCTATAAGGCAGTTCAATTTATCTGATTTTTTTGTGTGTAAGGGAGACTGTAAGGCACTACATCCTATTTTGTTGCATGTAGGGAAGCCTGTAGGACGTTTCATTTTATTTTCTCATGTAGGGGAATCTATAAAGCACTTCATTTCACTTTGTTCCATGTACCGTAGCCTACAGGACATTTCATCGTTCTTTTGCATGTAGAGGAGCCTATATATTGACACAGTATATGCAATAGTTCATGGTATGTTTAGTACATTTAGTACAAGAAATAACAGACTATCTGACAGTTGATAGATACAAAATGTGCACTGTTTATATAATAGATATTATTCATTACACTGTAATTACAGGAGTATGTCTACAGAGAATTTCAGGAAAACAAGCAGTAGCATACCTGATGCATGAATAGTGTATGTTCACCTCAATTCCCCCTGAGGATTATCGCCTAATAAAGGGCGATTAAAAAAAAAAAAATAGAGCGAACTCATTGACCCATTGTACAAATTTATCTTCTGCAATTCTATAATAAAAACATCTGTATTTATAACACATTTAACCATCTGAAATTTTTTTCCCATTCATTTCAATATTTTCTGCAGATTCAAAACCATTTTCACTTCCAGCTTTTAACATTACACCATGTAAAAAGGGATCCGATTTGCAGCACACATACATATATACCCTGGATTTAATTATCTCAAGAGTACATTTATTTTTCAAATATCAGGAAAAGGTTTCAAGATCATCTTATCATCTTAGCAAAACAACCTCTGTGATCTGACAAAAATATTAGGAACAGTCAGTTCTTCAGCAGGACAATGCAGTAATTATGAGATCCATGGCGTTTGGGGTCATCTGTAATTTTAGTTGCTCATTATACTGTACCTTTGATAATCTGAAGGTTTTTTAAAAGGAATGACTATAAAAGGAGTCTTTTTTTTTTTATCCTTTTTTGATCTAATTACCAACATTAAGAAAAGACCAGGGGGAGCACGGTGGCTTAGTGGTTAGCACGTTCGCCTCACACCTCCAGGGTCAGGGTTCAATTCCCGCCTCCACCTTGTGTGTGTGGAGTTTGCATGTTCTCCCCGTGCCTTGGGGGTTCCTCAGGGTACTCCGGTTTCCTCCCCCGGTCCAAAGACATGCATGGTAGGTTGATTGGCATCTCTGGAAAATTGTCCGTAGTGAGTGAATGAGAGTGTGTGTGTGCCCTGTGATGGGTTGGCACTCCATCCAGGGTGTATCCTGCCTTGATTCCCAATGACGCCTGAGATAGGCACAGGCACCCCGTAACCTGAGGTAGTTCGGATAAGCGGTAGAAAATGAGTGAATGAATGAAAGAAAAGACCAGCTCGGGGAAAAAAGCAGCCAGTTCATAAGAAGGACATAAATGTGAATCCATCATATTTTTTTCAATAAATCTATAGTTTTATTTGCTCAACCTAATGTATATCTCAATATTCTGAGAGTTTTAGAAAAAAAAATGCTTCAACGGTGCAAAGTGATCCTGAAAAATAATTCAGGTTTTCATTAAAAATCGGTTATTTTCTCAAGTGTGAAATGAACCTTTACACTGACATTTACAGCGTTTACAGAAAAATTAATCAGATAAATTCTTAACAGACAGATTCTGGTACCAGAACAGCATTAACTTAATGTTACACTCTTTATTAGTCTTTTTGTTTTGCCACTCTTTACTGTTTTTATTAGTTTTGCCGTATGATTTTTTTCCACGGAAGAATTTTCATCCCTTAAGCATTCGAGTTTAAACTAGAACCCAAACACACCTGGTATTTTATATCAAACTGCTTCACTATCTATTTATTTTAATAAAGTGGATTTAATATATTTATTTGGGCTGCACAGAAACAAATGAATAATTGTTAACGTTTGAAAACTGAAGAGAACTTTGAATGTTCCGTGACCTTCGAAAGGCACTTCTGGTAGATTTGGATACACTCGTCCCTCTGGGTAACACACTCACCCTAAAATTTCATTTATCAGACATGAATCCATGATATAATATCATCCAGGTTTGTGTAAGCAGCGTGAGAAAAAGTAGCAGGTCAGGACAGAACCATTAGCACCATACAAATCAAAATCGGTCCAAAGACATGCATGGTAGGTTGATTGGCATCTCTGGAAAATTGTCCCTAGTGTGTGATTGCGTGAGTGAATGAGTGTGTGTGTGTGTGTGTGTGTGTGTGTGTGCCCTGCGATGGGATGGCACTCCGTCCAGGGTGTATCCTGCCTTGATGCCCGATGACGCCTGAGATAGGCACAGGCTCCCCGTGACCCGAGGTAGTTCGGATAAGCGGTAGAAGATGAATGAATGAATAATATAATATAATATAATATAATGGGGGCACGGTGGCTTAGTGGTTAGCACGTTCGCCTCACACCTTCAGGGTTGGGGGTTCGATTCCCGCCTCCACCTTGTGTGCGTGCAGTTTGCATGTTCTCCCCGTGCCTCGGGGGTTTCCTCCGGGTACTCCGGTTTCCTCCCCCGGTCCAAAGACATGCATGGTAGGTTGATTGGCATCTCTGGAAAATTGTCCGTAGTGTGTGATTGTGTGAGTGAATGAGAGTGTGTGTGTGCCCTGTGATGGGTTGGCACTCCGTCCAGGGTGTATCCTGCCTTGATGCGCAATGACGCCTGAGATAGGCACAGGCTCCCCGTGACCCGAGGTAGTTCGGATAAGCGGTAGAAAATGAATGAATGAATGAATGAATGAATAATATAATATAATATAATATAATATAATATAATATAATATAATATAATATAATATAATATAATATAATATAATATTTTGAATAGTGCTGGATGTTAGATAAACACTAATCTTAATCACTAATCACTAATAAGATAACAACTAATCCTACAACAACTAATAGCATTTCTCAGAGGGTGGAACAACATGTCATACCGAGTCGCTCCGTAAGTGCATTAAGTTCAGTGCCGGGGACAAACACATCTAGTCTCCAGTGCTTGCTGTCACTCATGTCACTCTAGGACTAAACCTACCTTCATGCTAGCAAGTAACTCGCCGCTTATGTCATTTGTAGTGTGTGAAATTTGGTTGTTTTATTTGTTTTATTCGAGAGTAGCAAAGCAGGCCACCAACAATTTCTGCTGCTTCCTTCCGAGGTTCTTTGTAACATCTGTCAGCATTTAATAATTATGAGATGTTGTACTGTATATAACACTTTGTATGTAAGATGAAACGTCAACGTCTTCCATTTATGCGCGTCAAGAAGAAATGTCAGGACACACGCTGTTGGATTAGCAGTGATAATCGTTTGAGACAATAGTTTGGGTTTGTCGCCTTGAGTTGCGTAATACAAAATGTTTTATTGTGTTGAGAAAATCCTGCTCTCTTTGTAAACAGATGCCTAAAGAAATTTTCTCCATGATGATTATAGCAATAAGTTGAGACACTTGATAACGAAGCACAACAAGCCACAGGGTCGTTTCTATATATTGCTGAGCTATTATGATGTTGTGAGATCCTGCTGTTCCATGCTGTACACCACCGGAAAGGTCATCCAGAGTGCATCTACCATATGGCACAAGCCCATCTTGTTGTATCTTGTTATTCTTCCGTTTCCACACATCTTTCTTCTTAGGTTTAAGGTCTCACCTTGATTTAAGTTGTTGTTCTTGCATGTTTCCATCCAGACCGGACAACTATAATTCTCCTTGGCAGATTCTCTCTGCCTTTTTAACATGACGTCTGCCAGCAGGAACGTAAAGAGGGGAAGCTTTGTTTCTATTGCACTCCACGGGGCTATAAACAAAGAGGGATTTTTTTTCTTTTGTGATCGAGGATAAAGATGTGGTTCCCCGAGTGTTCGAACGAGTCACAATTTAAATGGCTGTTAGAGAAAGTTTGTGGTTCATGAACAAGAATTCAAATCTCAGATGCTGACAAAAAGGAACCCAAGTCTAACAACTAATATAATCATTTTTACCAGATCGTCTGGGAACTTCAAACTTGAAATTCAAAGGAATTTAGCAGAAGTAACAGAGACAGAGGGAAACGAGACTCAGGAGGTCACATGCCAGTGAAGTCGCAGGCACGGGCGCAGGAATCGTGGCCATCGTTAACCTTGTCCCTGTGAAGCAGCTTAAGAACACTGTTTAAGCTAATAAACAACTTCTGGTCAACCTCTCAGTCGAACCTTTGGGTGGTGAGATCATCAAAAGGTCACTTTCCAAAGCAAACATAGAAATCTTACACAAATCAATCAAATAATGAATGTAACTCTCTGTTTCTTAGCAATTTGCCAACCAATATCTCATACTTGGGGCAGTGGTGCTTCAAGTAGTTCAGCCTCTGGGTTGTTGATCAAAGTATCAAGGCTCAAGCCCCAGAACTGCCTAGCTGCCACTGTTGGGCCCTTGAGAAAGGCTCTTAACCCTCACTGCTCCAGTTGTACTGTATCATGGCTGACACTGTGCACTGACCCCAAACTCCAAAGTTGGGAGATGTAAAGAAAGAATTTCACTGTGCTGTAATGTACAGTATATGTGACTTCTTCTTCTTTAAAGTATGACACTTAGCTAATATAATGCAAAGAAGTTTCACATTATAGTAGCTATAAACAGTCGTAATCTCACCGGCAGCTTGTCGTGTTATAATGAAATCACTCCTATACTGAAAAACAAAGACTACTAAAGAGCTTTGACTATGACGCTGTCACTGAAAACATACTGTATCATTTGAAAGGATCTGTGGTATAAAAAATCAACCATGTTTCACTAAATGTGAATTGTAGACAATGATTCTTTAGAGAATCTTCTCTTGGTTGTTTTAAGGTTCTACCTTCTACCTGGAAGGGTTCTTCTACTACACACCAAAGAAACCTTTACAGTTTGTTTTGTACAGTGAGAGAACTTGAGTCATGGGCCACGTTCACACTGCAGGTAAAAGTGGCCCAAATCTGATTTTTTTGGAGTCAAGTGACCAGGTCAGACTTCTTCAGGAGTAGTGTGAACACTCAAATCTAGCCCAGATCTGATTTTTTCAAATCAGATTCAGACCACTTCCATATGTGGTCCTGAATCAGACCCAAATCTGATTTTTTCCAATGTGGCCGCAGTGTGAACAACCGAGGCGGATTTGATGCGACTTTTACGTCAATCTACATCGACATTCGTCACAATTACACACCGGCGAGTTCGCACACAAACGTGACTACGCCTACAAAATGGATCAAATAATCAAAAGTTCCCCTCGACATCCGAAAATTTTCAAAACACTGCGTCTCTGTGCTGCCATTACACAAACATTTAGAAAGAAAAGCGAAAATGTTTACTTCCTCCATAACCTCGCCAACTTTAGCGCAACGGCGTGCTGCGTGTGACGTCATTGTTATTGTTCGTTTGCGCATGCGGGTCAGTTCGAAACAGCAAACAGTTCACACTGGTATCTGATATAGGCCACATTTTAAAAGGTAATGTGAACAGACAAACAAAAAAATCAGATCTGAGCAAAATATCCGAATTGAGCATTAAGACTTGCAGTGTGAACCCGCGTTGCTATGGAGAACCTGAATGACTTTATGTAAACTTTATGTTGGAAGCACAAAACAAGCTCCATGAAGATATGGTGTGTTAAAGTTGGAGTAGGCAGAAGACCTTGAATGTCCTGCACAAAGCCCTGACTCAGACTGAGCACTTTTGGAATGAACTGGAAACTGACCGTAGCTCCAGGTCTCCCGTCCTGACATTGCTAATGCTCTTGTCGCAGAATGAATCCCTGCAGCCACATTTCAAAACCAGGTTCAAAGCCATTTCAGAAGAGCGGAGCCTGTTATAGAAGCAAATACAAATGAACGGCCTTGGTGTACTAAACAAACACACACACGTGCGAGGTGAGGTGAGGTGTGATGGTCTAGTGTTTGCGTTCTTTCTTCCATGTAGTTTACAAAATATCTTCCATGACAAAACCTACTCGTCAATAAATCACATTGGGGAAAATATTATTCCAAGAAGCCCAGAGGCATCATTTTATTTGCAACCAGCTGAGGAATCTGTGAGGAAAAGGACGTGTTTGGATCTGTAAGTCTTGATCAAGACATAATTTATAAAAACACACACGCACACGCACACACACACACACACACACACACACACACACACACACACACACACACACACACACACACAGACAGAGAGATTGGATTAACAAATTCTTTACTCGATCCAAACTACAAAGCTAAACGTACACTTGTTAAGGCTTAAAACGTGTTACTTAAGGATTTATATAACGTATGTGGAATGATTTCCAGTTTCAAATTAGAAAAACGTGTTTAAAAACTTTTCAAGTTTAGAGATGACATATACATGATGTGCATCTTGACATGATGAGAATGTTGGACCGGGACGAGACGTGGAGCTGTTCTGGTGCTGACCCGTCTCCAGCACTCACTACAGAGCTGTGCTTCAGTGTCTTGAATTCCAATCAGGCTATTCATGCTGTTGAGGATCTGGCTTCGATCACTTGACAGCGAAAGTACATCTGCACTTATTTTGCACTTAGATTGGAAGAACGACTCTTTAGGCTCAAGCTTTCTCACAGACTGATACTCGATCGGTCATGGCAGCATTTATTTGAACTCTGACACTCGGACAAGCAGCACGTCTGCACAACCACCACCAGGAATTTCTACTCGGACGATTCCCATAGTCTTAGGTGCTTTCTGTGTGGAATTGCATGCACAGACAAAACAGGGATGACAAACAGATAATAAACTCGCCTTTAATTTCAAATTTGTCATAAAACTTGGACAGTTTTAAGGGTCAATTTTACTCTCATTCTGATTGGTCAGAAGTTGTTGATTAATTTCCTATCCTGGCGCTCGTTCAGTTACGTTTGTGTTTCTCTAGTAACATCTCAACTCGACTGAAGCTTTCTGTAAGGAGAAGTTTATCTAGTTGTATAGAAGAGATAAAGCCGCAACGTTAGGTTTTCCACCACCGTCTGCTTTAACATTTACAGGCTGTTCTACAACTCGTATATGTATAAATGTATTATATGTCATTAAATCACAGCAATTGGCCAGGGTATAAGACACATAAAATATTTCAAGGACCACAGTACATAATAATCCTCAGGGTGGTAATTGTAACTTCATCACACTATCCTGAAGTTGATTCATTTCCTGTAACAGCACACCGATCTCCCCACACACACACACACACACCATGTGATTTACCTCTTACTTAAATGAAATCCAGCATTGTGTCGAAACACCCACACACACACACTTATACACCCCTGAATCAGTTTGTTGACAATTTAATGGATGTTTCCTTAGTGTCACATAGCAGTATGGTCTGTGGTCAGGAAAAAAAAATACCATGTTTTTTTCATTAAGAACGATCTCCTGACAGTCTGATTTCGGAGTTGTCAAGCATTTCCAGAACAACACTCGTTAGTACCAGAGCCTCTCCTTTCTCTGTTGCAACATAAAAAATATACATCCTGCTCCCATACATCTCGACTTGACCGTGAAGGACAATTTTCTGCAATTCTATACTCTCATGACCACACGTGTAGTTCCATTCAGACCTGAAGCTCCTGTTAGATGACGGCCGGATAAATTCAATGTGGACAGAAATGTGGAGTCAGAGGTGGAGAATATCCCAGCTTTAAGGGTTTTAATGAGTACTTAAGATAACATTTTGTTTTTTTATGTGAATGTTACCGAATAAAACAAGAAATTACAATCCGTTATGAAAATCTCATATTTCCATCATATAATGGACCTTTTTGGGTGCAGGGAATTTGGAACGAAGGATATACTGTAACATCAGCTCTTAATGTGTACGTCATCTTTAACTTTATTATGAAGTTACATTCAACTACCATCAATGCAATCATTTAAAATAATAAATTCCTTCTTTTATTTTAAAAAATGAAATAACTTGAAAATCAGATATGAAACAATGTGAAACTTAATAAATTATGAATAAATAAATAAAAATATATGACTATGTGTGGAAAAAAGAAAGTATACAAATCACGTAGGGAAAACATTCATATACAAGAAATAAATAAATCATTTGGAATTATCTTGTGAAAAGAAATTGATCTGGAAAATAAATCACATAAAAATCATATGAATCGTATGAAAAGAATCAAATGAAAATCCTTAATCTTAAACAAATCAGTAAGTTTAAAAAAAAAAAAACATCTGGAAATCAATGAAATAAAATCATTTCAATAAATCGAGCAAAAATAAATGAATTATTTAAAAATCTAGCATCAAGACAAATTCTAACAGTACCCTACAGCCCTACAGTACCTGGCAATAAACCTGAAAAGTAAATGAATCATGTGAAAAGAATCACATAAAAAAAAAATAAAAAATCATGTGGAAATAATGAATCATTTGAATACATCATGCAAAAATAATATGAAAATATGTCAAAATATATTACTCTGGAAAATAAGTCTTGTAAAAATGAATGAATCGTATGAAAAGAATCACAAAAATAAAAACATTGTTAGAAAAAAATTCATATAGAAATAAATGAATGATTTGAAAATACCACATGAAAATAAACCAAACAGGACAATAATTTGAGTCATGTGATGAACTCATGCACTCACCTGCATGTGTAAAAGAATCATATGATGAAAAGACGAGTTATTTGGGATTTATATGGACCTCCTGATTTCCAAATCCATACTCTCTGGTTATTTGTTTAATAGTAGTTTACTCAGGCACTGATTCAACCATGAAGGACTAATCGCTAAATGAGGACATGGAATCGTCAGCCTTATTAAATATCAGTGTTTATCGAGGTTTATCAAGTTTTTTGGCTCAAACAGAAAACAAAGCCAGTGCTGAAAGTAAAGACTGAATGTTTTTACAGTTTGGAACTGGAGTCTGTATTCACCTTTAATAACAACATTGAATCTGTTTGGTTGGCTGTGTCTTTACTTTTCCCTTCTTTTCTTTTACAAGCCTCAAAATTGGCTAAACATCTCGCCTGGCACAAAGCCTGCAAGTCTTAGTGTTGCGGTAGGTGGATGTATGTTTTTTATTTTTTGTTTCACACCTACTGACTCCTAACCTTTAGTGGGACACATTCATTCTGTTAACATGCATAATTTGTGCATGTAGGCTGAACATCCTTTTCTCATGGATTAACTGCAACACAATTCCATCCATAATTCACAAGTCACAAGCCAAAATTTTGATACTGCAGGCAAATTTGCTTCAATTTCGCCCTAGGTTTTCATAGCACAGTGCAGTATTTATGTATAACTCCATCTCATTAGATTCATTCTATTATTTATGTATTTATTTCCAACAATATTTGCACATTATTGCATAAACCTACATAAATGTCTTTATAATTTATATTAAAAAAAAGCAGATAATTGAGGCTTTAGATTTAACGGTCAGACTTTTTTAACATATTTCCAGCCTGATGACAGTTCTAATTATTACAAAACTAGAGGTTTCATATTTACTATAGACTTTATCTTACAGAATTAATGGAATTGGTGACTGACTATATTACCCATCAGCCCCTGCATGTGTCCTTGTCACATTCCACACTAATTACTCACTTCTGTTTCCTGTTCTATTTTGATTTACACCTCTGTTTATGTTGAGCTCCCAGTGTGACCTGTTCTTCTTTCCAGACCTACTTGATCCATCCTGATGCTCAACCCCTGGTTGAAGTCTCATCACCTGATGGTGAACTCTGCTGGAGATAGATCTAAATGGACAGCCCGTGACCCATTGGACTGCTGTGGATAGAACCACCTGGACTGCCTTTTTGACGGTCAGCTTTGTGCTCGGATCTTCATCAGTGAACATTTGAAGACTTGATTTGAAGACGGCATGAAGACGGCAATTATTTACATTGACATTATTTCCTGTTCAGTGTCACCCAAATGAGGCTGAGGTTCACTTCTGAGCCTGGTTCCTCTCAAGGTTTCTTCCTCATACCATCTCAGGTAGTTTTCCCTCACCATTGTCACCTCAGGCTTGTTCATTAGGGAAAGATATTAGAGATAAATAGTAACTTAATTTTAAACTTTTAAATTTTTATTATTTTTCTATGTTCTGTAAAGCTGTTTTGAGACAATGTCAGCTGTCAAAAGTGCTACACAAATAAATTGAATCGAAAAAAATTGTATATGCACAAAATTATATGCACCTTAAAAAGGGTCTATGTGGGATTTTCTGAATTGCATTATACGTTGCTTGAAGCATGTTCTCCCCATGCTGCAAGGGTTTCATCAGTGTACTCCACTTTTCTCCCCCAGACCATTGACATGTGCCCTGGGTCCTGTAGGACATGCTCCAGGTTCCCCTGACCCTGTGTAGGATAATTGTTACAGAAAATGGATGGATGGATGGATGGATGGATGGATGGATGGATGGATGGATGGATGGATGGATGGATGTTTTCCTGCCAGGTCTCACATGAGCTCATATGAGCTCTAAATCTGTGTCCTATTTAAACAGCTGACAATCAGATAATCATCCCTGAAATATTTGCTGAGATATTATGACATTTTTTCTAATATTAAACAGTAAAAAAAATAAATCCTAGAGAAAGTTTATTCAAGTTCAGAAGTCTTCCAGAAGTCTCCAGACTGTGTTAGCTGTGTTTTTCCAATTTGATCTGGCACGAATAACCAGCCACGAAACTATAACACTTTGGACCATATGAGAAATAACCCTGTCTTCTATTTCCCATGGAAGCTTCATAACATCATAATAATATAAGGATCATGCTGTTATATAAAATAATCAACAACAGGAGAGCTGGAGAGATGAAGAGGAGAAACTGCTACCACCCTGAAGTAATTATTTTCTGGCTGAAATATTTCTATTAATACTAAATAAAAATAAATAAATAAATAAATAAATAAATAAATAAAATAAAATTAAAGCAAGGAGGGCACGGTGGCTTAGTGGTTAGCACGTTTGCCTCACACCTCCAGGGTTGGGGGTTCGATTCCCGCCTCCGCCTTGTGTGTGTGGAGTTTGCATGTTCTCCCCGTGCCTCGGGGTTTCCTCTGGGTACTCCGGTTTCCTCCCCCGGTCCAAAGACATGCATGGTAGGTTGATTGGCATCTCTGGAAAATTGTCCGTAGTGTGTGATTGTGTGAGTGAATGAGAGTGTGTGTGTGCCCTGTGATGGGTTGGCACTCCGTCCAGGGTGTATCCTGCCTTGATGCCCGATGACGCCTGAGATAGGCACAGGCTCCCGGTGACCCGAGGTAGTTCGGATAAGCGGTAGAAAATGAATGAATGAATGAAAATTAAAGCAGAAATTAAAAGGATTTATGACATAAAGGACAAAAAGGAAGAGAGACTTTTGACTTTCCACGTGCAAACATGGCATTACTTTAATATAAAGAATGACTGAGTAAGATTTTGACCCGTCCTTTAAACATTCACTTAAGTATAATTTCTTTGTACTTTATTCAATGCTGCTCTTAAGGTAATTCCAAATTCATGGAGGCTTTGGTAAATACTTTATCAGAATCTGGGTTACTGAAAGAGTGTGTGTGTGTGTGGGTATGTGTGTATGATAAAACATATTTATCCCTCTGCCATTTTCTGCTTTAAGTTTAGGATGTTTAAGAACATTCCAGATTAAATGAAGTTGCTCAACCAATAGCAAAAACAACCACAAAAAAAACAACCTTTGCCACATAAGCAGCGGTTGCTTTTTAATGATAGTTGAGAGATGCAGGTGTCGGTCCTGTGCCAACCACGTACAAGCCGTCCTGACACATTCGCGTCTCATTCTAACATCTTATTTTCAGGAATTACAAAAAATAAAAAGTGACTGCACGCTCGAGATGGCACGTAAATTTCATTACAGAAATTTGCTGGAGGCAGAAGAGTACAAAAAAAAACTTGGATCCTGATCCTTTTGTTGATACTTTTATAGATATGTAGAATAGAGTGGAAAACAGGTAATGTGTGTATTTGTAGAGGATTAAATGAAGTAGATGAATGTACTCAATGTGAAGCAGCTTCAGAATTCCATAATTACTTTCCACTTATTTTTTTTTTACTTCTAATCTACGAAAACATGATTAACTATTCAGTCGTACTGTTACTTTAAAATTTTGTAGATCATTTTGTAGATGATTTCACCTTTAATGTCATAGAGCAACTGACAAAATTCAGGTGAAAAACAAATAAAAACGTTTTAGGAGGAAAAACTTATAATAACCTGGTTGCATAAGTGTACACACCCTTTAATAAAGCAGCATGTGACTGTGCCTGCACGCACACACACCTCTTAACTAATACTGTATTAAAGCAGCTTTCATTTGAAATACAGGATTAATCCTGTAAGTTTTATCTTAAAGTAAAACTTTTTTGAACATTACTGATTTCATTTTATTCCACTTCCTTGCTCCAGATCTATCAAAGTGCAAGAGGATCTATGGTGTGCAAGTCATTTCACAAGGTTTCAGTGTTTTGGATGGGATTTATGTCTGGTCTCTGTCAGGGCCATTCCAAAACACTGCTGTTTTTCCTTTGTTTTCTTTGAGAATGGTGGACCTGTCTGACAGAGGCCCCCATGTTAAAATAGGAGCTATTCGTAATTCCCTCTATCTTGACTAGACTAGAGCGCTAGTCCCAGATGCAGATAAGCAGAAGCATAACATGATGCTGCCACCACCATGCTTCACTGTGGGTTATAATCTGTTCGGTTTAAACTTATTTTCGGTCTTCCTATGAGTCACCAGAACATGACATGTTTTGCTAAATGTGTTGGTTTATGTTAGGCTTGGGTGAGTATGCACTGTTAAATTTTTCCCTCTATGAGTAAGTCTAGCCTCCCTACCCAATAGCCCAGACATGTGAAGACAACAAGGCCGTTGTCACGTGCTGGGAGTCTCACATGCTGAGAGTTTCACATAAAGGAAGTGCCACATGCAGGGAGAGATCTTTACTTTTCTAATATTCCTACAAATCCTTTAATGTTGCCGTAGGTCTCTTGGCAGCCCCTAATGAATTTTCTTCAATGTCTTGTTCTTGGGAATGTCTCTGTAGGTCCCCATTTTCTCCATGTGTTGATGATGGTCTTCACGGTAGTCCAGGATACATCTAATATTTAAGAAATTCTTTTGTTGTTAGTTGTTTTAACATATTAAAAGGTGGAAAAAACGCTGACACAATTGATCTTGGTTTGATTGATTTCTTTTTATCTTTTTCAATACACTGTACTTGATGAACAGTTGCACTTTTACTTGAACGAACAATTCCTGTACTTTTAACTCCGCTGGTTAATCAAACAGCCTCAGAATATTTGAAAAGTTAATGACTTAAGCAAACATACTAAATAAAGCGGCCACAAATCAAGCCATTATCCGGCCTGTTTAAAGGCAAGAAGAACAAGTCTGGAAAAGTTACATTTGGGGAACCGTTAAGCTATTGGATTGTTATACCTCGTGATATTATACTGTTGCACTTATGACACTGCTGTCTTTGCCTTGGGTGTGAACACAACACCAAACCTGATTAACATCACTGCCAACATTCCAAGCACAAACACAAGTAATGAAATACATGTAAGTGCCTGCTTTCTGAAACGACAAGCCCTTTCCTTTACCCTTCACTACCTGAGGCATAAATATCACACCAAAAATTTTTTTTTTTTACCAAATTATGTCTCCTTCAGATAAATAAGACCATTGCAGTTGCGTAATCACCAATTTTGCTGTTTCATAATATTCTTTGACATGGTTCGGCTTCCATAACCACAAGCAACTGGCGAAAACAAGAGTGCAACTGTGGAGTGAACGTCAAAATAATTCCTGTGGAATTGCTATACTGCGTAGATTGAGGTGTTAATGTGAGGAAATGTCTGCCAGCAGCCACACTAATCAACATATCAAAGTTTTTTTTTTTTTGGTGTTATTGCAGTTTTTTAGAAGTTGGTTGCTCCTTAGTACAAAATAAGCCATGTGCCATGGTTCAGCTTGGGGGACCGTCTGTGTTCACATTCTGTCTGTGTTTGTGTTTCTTCAGGGTTTCCCGGGTTCCTCCTATTTCTACTACTACTACTACTACTATGTGTGTGTGTGTGTGTGTGTGTGTGTGTGTGTGTGTGTGTGTGTGCGTGTGTGTGTGTGTAAAATACCTGTGAAATCGTCTGCCATATATTCATTTGTGGACCTACAATTAGCAATTAGAACTAACAGATTTCCTGATCATCTTATCTCTTACTTGAACAGCACACCTCAAGGCAACAAACGATTAAGCGCACTTGCACAGTCCGGATCACAGAAGGTCACACGAGAATTGTGCTTTTCCTGTTAGTCTCTGATGCATCATCTTGAGTTCTCGGTTTGTCCTTTTGCAGTGCTGCCTCCATAAAAACATTTCTCTTTTTTTACGACCCTCACGGGTTGTCATATCCAGCTAATGACTCAGGAAACTCTTTTTATCTTCTGTTTATTTGCTGGTAGGAAACACTTTCAAGCTACAGGCGTACCTGAAGGCCTATAGCGGACTGACGTCGACTGTTGGATTTTTCCTGATTCATTCCTGATGTGTTGTATTTGTAACTAACAGTGCTGGAAAGAAGCAGGCGGGTGATATATACTGTATCAGGTTTAATACTGTATGACATGGGAACAAATGGCTCAAGGACATGGATCTGGATCAGACCTGGGTTTAGAGGAATGTGAGAAGTGTACGTAATGAAAACTAATACTATGCATTTCCAGTTTGTTTAGGAGAAATTTGATCAATGCATGTTATAATTAAATTTAATAAAGCGGTAAAAATCAGTAGGATAATGATGTTATAATAATACATGTTCGCTTAAGAATTTCTTTTCATTGACCTTTATGAAACTTTGTATTCAGATCAGGTCTGTTCAATTTGATTGGCTCGGTTTTAGGGACTACAGTATTTTTGAATTGAATTTTCATCCTGGATTTTCATCCTGGAAATGCATCAAAGTTTTGTGGTTGTTGAGAAAACTGTCTTTATTGATATTGCAGATTTTTCAACATAGAAGCCAAACATATTCTTTACTCAATATAGAAATGCTTTCAGCGAGGACCTGTTTTATTTCATCTGATTTCAATGAATGGTTGTCAAAACCACAGAAATTATATGACAGTGCCCACAATGTTGCATTTGACTAGTCTGTAAATGTTAAAAACATATAATGAAGATCTGCGTGATAGCGATGAGAAATGATGTCTAAGCCAAATCTCTGTCAGATAAAATTTATGTTGTTGCGGTTTTACCACATGATAAAATCAAGAGAATTCTGTCACTGTCAGAAATCTATGACACATTTTTTATAAATATAAAACACAAAAGCTTTATATTTGAAATAAAATTCAATTTTTAGGAACAGAATCTAAATGATATAAATCTTTGGGTATTATTAACTGAATTAGCATTTTCCCCGAGAAGGAAAATGTTAATTCGTTGTTAACTGTTTAACTGTGTTAAAATGTTGTTTTGTCCCATTGTGAGTATCATCAGCCTGACAAAGGAAAAAATGCTTGGCAAACATCTGCACCATTACAGCTGCTGAATGATGAGGTTCGAGGTTCTTCAGTACAAACAGTACAAACTCGTTTCTTCACAGATCATCTGTAATGCGAATAACTCTCACTGGACTCTTACGGTATTCACAGCTTCAGCTCTCATGTTATATAAAGCAGCAATCTCAGATGTTTTGGCATGTACTGTAACACTGTGTATGTGTTTTTAAAGGAATTTTATGTAAATAACAAGTAACTACAGAAAGCATGGCGACTACCCTAGGTGATTCTTTTTATGTGTCCATCCAAAAGGTAAAAATAAATGGCAGAAATTATATTTATTTTAATAATATATTTATCTTTACACATTCCATGTGTAAATCTACATTTATAAGCTAATCTCCTTATGGAAAACAACATTACTGAAAATTAATTGTACATTAATCTCAAAACCTGAGGTAAAATTCATCTGTACAGAGTGTGTAAGTGCACTGAATTCTTTAACTCTTTTCTTGAGTTTTTCTTTTTCGTGTCCACGTTGATCAGTGAATGTCTTTGTCGTGTCTCATTCCACAGTGGTGTTAATATGAAGCTCATGTAAAAGAAGACACACAGAGCTTTAAGAATTTGTAGTGTTTCATCAGTATTTCTGTTTCTATTTAGCCTACTAGGGGCAATAACTTCATAGAAAAGTTCCAAAAAACAAAAACACATGTCTCACAATGAAAGCCAACAAAGTCCTGACTCATTTTAAAAAAGACTTATGGAGATAAAATAATTCATTGGTTTATACACCGATTTCTATTTAGAATTGATTAGGCGTACAGTATGTCCATTTTGCTATGACATGCGTATTGAAAAACTAAATAATTCGCTTGCTCCACATACGTATTGTTTTTTTTTTAATCTCTGTGTACATTTCTGTAACATACCAAGCCAGGGTAAGAAAGTAATCTAAATAAAACTATCTCCAAAAGTTGAGTTTTTAAAGTATACTCAAAGTACAGTATAATCAGTCAAACCCCAGATTTTCACACAGGTTGCCAGAATTCAGAATTAAGTTTTAACATGCTAAGATGTTGTAGTTCTTAATCACAACTTTCTGTGTGAAAAATAACTAATTATTTAAAGATGCTAGTTCTTCACAAGATGCAAAGCTGCTTCACAGCTTTAACAAATTGTTGCTTATATTACAAGTTGTTATAATACTTTTTATGCATCATTAACATGATGATAAGTGTTCAGGTGGTAGAACCGGTGATGGGCACCGTGATAAGATGATGAAGAAGATTGTAATTGACTTTTAAAATTTCTTATAGTGGTTTTCTAAGTTTTTTTGTGAGTTAAGCTTTCACCATGGTAATTTAACACTGGTGTATGGTTGGATAGATGGATATACAGTCATGATTCAGTACTTTTAGTTGTCATTGAAGATTAGATACTCTAATTTCTGCCTTTTGGGTTTATGGTGAAGCTTTTAGAAACTCTTACCACCAATCATTTCCAACCATAAAATGTTCCGGGTGATATCAGTAGACACATCTACACTCAGTGAAATGATAAAACCAATCCTGAGCCTTAATTGTCAATTTAGATGGTTACTTCCAGATTCATTCATCCCCCTTGTGTGAAAGCACAGAAAAGCGGAAAAGACAGGAGGCTAAAACTCACTAAAACACTCTGATCTTTATCTTCTCTTTATCTGGCTTAGTGAGACAATGAAAGCGATTCAAACTGTCAGAATGTTAGTTTATAATTGCACCCGGATTAATACTATGTTTTCTACCAAAACAAAAACAGGGCCTCTGTTTTACCCATTAGAGCCGTGTCATCGTGTATTACAGATAAAATGCACTCAAGAGCCAAAATCAGCAAGCGCTAGAATTCGGAATTACGCTCCGGTGTCCAGTTCACATGGAAGAAAGCATGTAAAACCAACACCTCCTGTGCAAACACGACTGAGTGCCAAGAATACTTCCTGTTCAGTTCCCTTCTAGTGATGTTAAATTATATACATGGGGTAACACAACACTATTCTTACGCTCTGGTATTTTTGTGTCATTTTAAATAATATACGAATATATATAATTCCGCAATTAAACTTAACCGAATCACACACGCAAGAGTGCTATTGAATTTTCTACGACGGTTCAAGAAGTTATTTCATTTAGCAGACATTTCAGATTCTATTTGGTCAAATATTTTTGATCAAACAAATTTCCTCACAAAAAAGCAACAAACTGAGCAACAGCCTGTCGTGTACTAATGGTTTATTATTGTTTGAGATGAAATGTAGTGTAATAAACACAGATAAGTCTAAAATCGGCTAACATTTAAACATTCTTACTCATTATAGAATGTCACTTTTTATCTGTATTGAGTTTCATTTAGTGTTGGGGAACATCCATGAATTAAATAATTAATTTCAAATAATATTTAGCTTGTTTAAGCAAATATAATAGGATTAAACCTGTTTTCAGATGTTTTTGATTCTCGAATCGATTCTCTGAATGAATAAATACATCTAGTAAACATATAATAAGAAATATTAGATGGCATTTTCTTTATTCAACAGATATAAAAACAGTCGTTCCCTCACAACATCTTCTGGCCAATCAGAAGCAAGAACTAACAGTGCTCTTGTATTAATATGTCCATATATGGTCATGATACTTAACTCTAAAGGTCTCCTTGGCAGATAGAGCTCCTATTACAATTCTTTTAGGAAGCTGAGAATGCTTGAAGAACCATTGTCTGGGAAAATCTAGGGAATCTATACATACTCACACAGGCCACTTTATTAGGAACACCTGTACCTTCATGCCAGTTCATCAGCCAAACACATGGCAGTATAGCAAAAACCCACGCAGGTACAGGTAAAAAGCTTCGTGTTAATGTTCACGCGAAGTGCCGTGGCATGATTGTTGGTATCCGATGGGCTAGTTTGAGTATTTCATAAACTGCTGATTTGCTACCATGAAAAAGTTTACACAGAATGGTGCAAAAAGCAAAAAGCACCCAGCATGTGCTGAGGATCTGATGAGGGAGATCAGAGGGGAATGACCAGACTGATCTTAGCTGACAGAAAGTCTATAGTAGCTTAAATAAGTACTCTTTACAACTGTAGTGAACGGAAAAGCATCTCAGGAAAAGCATCTCAGATTGTATGAGCTACAACAGCAGAAGTGTACATCAGGTTGCACTCCTGTCAGACAAAAACACTAAACTGAGACTAATATGTTAGAGACACAACAAATCTGCATAAATGATGCATGAGACTGGAAAAAGACCAGGTAATTTTTTTTCCAAATCTACAACTGTCCGGTTGTCCAAAAAGGCTGGTGAAGGAACGACTATTTATAGCTGCTATAAAATGAGTACAGGAAATAACTTTCACAGACATTCCAGAACGTAGTTATAAATGGAGGAATCGAATGACATTAACAAATGAACACACACAGTTTTATCTGGACAGCCAGTATGCGTAATGACATCTACTATATTAGAATTCTGAAGTTAATGAAAAGTAGGATACCTCAAAGACCACCAATAATCACAATCATTGTGATTGTCACCAATTGTCATAAAAAGGTGAATCACGTCAATTATATCACACAATACGGCAAAATAAATTGTTAGAATTTGTATGCTGAAATTGTTTATGTGACGCAATGCCCAAAGTTACACAAGTAAAAATATAGTTTATAATAAGTTTATATTATAAAACAGATCATTTTAATTACTGGTATATGAACAGATGAAAACGTCTTGCTTTCTGTATAGTTCTCTTTTTTTCTTCTTTAACGAGTCCTTATTTAAGTGCCATCTAATGAGAAGCATTTCCACACGGTATTGTTGGCTGCAAAATCAGAAAACAGATCGACGTCGTCTTAGTATCTACAGTGTACAGCCATCGAATCTGATAATCTGTGATTCGGAAATCAGATTGTTATAGTGGTTAGTCTTGATTCTTAGCTCTGCGTGTCTTTGATTAATACCGACAAAGCAGAGCCAATAGTCAGTGGAAAAAGCCGGCCTCGGGTGTTGGGTGCAAAAGACGAGCTGTAACATGATGAATTAGCATGAGGCCAGTTTGTTGTGTTAAATATCCGCTGTTTGAATCGCACTCCAATCTTATTCTACAGGCTCGTTAGTTGCTTAAGCATTCCACAAACCCTCCATTGTGTTCTTCTTCTTTCCTGTCATGTCTCTTCTCTGGATAATGGAATTAGTCCTCCTCTTCAGACAGATAAGCTGCTTTTCTCTAAGGTAAGTCCAGGTGTTAGGACAGAAGAATGCATGGGAAGGACGTTTCTAGCATGGATTGGCTGTCCAGCAACAGATGGTCAGGGTAACCGCCCCCTTATAGGACGAGACAAAGACAAACATAACAATCAAACCATCAGCTGGTGAAAGAAGTCTTTTTTTTTCTTTTTAATTATTGCTCAAAGGTGCAGCAAAATGAAAATCTAAAGGGTTAAAAGCTAAAGCTCTTCTGTTTAGTGTCCAAACAGAACACTTTTCATGAACGTGCCACAACATTAACCGTAACTGGTTAATAATGGTGTAAAATAAATTTTAAAAAAATCCTAATAATTCACATATTGTTGAGCTATACGAAGAATAAAACACTTGGTGCAGCGTTATACTAAAATAATCAACAATGGGGTTACTGTTACTACCCCGAAACCATTATTTTACAATAACACCATGTCCTAAATTTTCTTTTACTCCTCCAATTTTGGCACAGCAAATTAGCCCATGTTGCATTTTTTCTACTTATTTTCCGTAAAGAATTAAACAACAAAAATCACACTTTTTATCGAAACTATCAAGCACAATCATGTAAGCCTGTTATTTTCATCTGTACTTCTCTAAGTGGTGCAGATGAAATTACAGGGAATTCAGCAGCTCTGTGATTTGTCAAATAACTATAAATGATTACCTTTTCCCACAGAAGCTGTTGCAATGTGAGTCGCTTTGCAGAGCACACACACATCGCTGCATCTTTCCACCTTCTGTTGCAGAGCGCCGGGCACGCTGAGATCCTCTGTAACTTGACATGCCGTATGGCACAATGCGCCTGTCAACACACACACAGAGGAAGAAAGAATCGTCAATCACAATACAGTAAACCTACTATTTTTACATTTGATCCTTTACAGTGAACTTTTTTCAAACAGTCAAACATTTATTTTATGCAAATTACGTATGACATCACAAAACAACAAATCCTATTTTGGTAGTGGACCAAGTGGTCCGACTTTTCTTCAGTTCCCCACGAGTTCCTTTTTCTTCAAAAAAAAAAAAAAAAAGGGAAGGAAAACGTATAACTCTATCATTGTAAAACAAATGGGTAATACAAATTTAAAAAAAAATAGCTGAGCTTTTAGCTAGTAGATGTCTATAGCGTCTCTGGTAAGTGTATGTACTTTAAGAGAGTGTAAATACAAATAGCTTTCTTTGTAAATCCTCTGAAGAAGCTTATATAAGCTAACTATCTGCTTAAAAGCTTTTATACTTAGTAATGTTTATTATCAAAGCTGAAAAACTCAACATTATATGTGCCTTATAAGTAAAAGAGGAAATTTGTTGCTTGATAGAGCGAATTTTGGGTAAAATTGAACTCAATTTGTTTCAGACACATTTTGACTTGTAAAATTTTCAACTGAAACGTCTGAATTCTGTTCAGGACGATTTCAGGTTTCTCCTCTAAGACACGTGAAAACCTTAAACTTTAGCTTAACTTTAATCTTAAACCTTAAAAAAGATTCACTACTTAGTTAAGACATCCCATTAGATTCATTATTTAGCAGTGGATGTAAATTAGACTCATTAGCCTTTAGATACCACAACATTATGTTCACATTTTTATCGTGAAACAAATCCAGACCTTCTCAATACAGATCGTGTTAAACGTTCAGGAGTCAATAGTCATTACGTGTCATGAAAAGAACAGAGATATAACTCAGGGATCCTGTATTAATGCAGATAATAAAGTCATTTCTTAAGACCTTTATAGTTGTGAGCCTTTTTGTTTGTTTGTTTTGAAAACAGCATAAATGTAGATGTGGCATTGAGTTAAATAATATTAGTTTTTACGAAATAGTTGTGTTTCCAGAAAAAAACTTAATTTTTTCTTTTTAGCACTTTGTAAGGAAAGTAAAACTTACTCATTTACTCAAATAATACATGATATCTAAATTTGGGTATCTATTTCTTTATTTATTTATTTATTTGTTGTTGTTTGTTTGTTTGTTTTATGAAGACAAGATAAGATTTTAGTTCCTTAATTTTATTTAAATAGAAATTATTTTTATTTTTTAACCAATTATTAGTTTAGGGAAAACCAAGAAATAATCTTTGTAATAGAAATTCGAGTGCTTGTTTGTTTACTCAATATTTTTATGTATGCTTGCTCATTTAAGAAAATACCGAATTGGTCTTCATCAACAATAAAACAAATTATATCTAACTATTAAACTTTTGGTCCATTTTGTCCTGAAGGTAACGTTTTGTCTGTCTGTCTGTTTGCTTGTTTGTTTATTTTTTGTCTGTCTGTTTGTTTGTTTGTCTGTTTGTTTGTCTATCTGTCTGTTTGTCTGTCTGTCTGTTTGTTTCTCTGTCTGTCTGTTTGTCTGTCTGTTGCTTGTTTGTTTGTTTGCCTGTTTGTCTGTCTGATTGCTTGTTTGTTTGTTTGCCTGTTTGTTTGTTTGTTTGCCTGTCTTTTTATTTGTTTGTTTGTTTGTTTAAACCTTTCTTATAAGTTAATAGTAAGAGTAGCGCGCACTCACTCCGGCGTGTTCACCCAGATGACGTCCAGGTGGCAATAATAAACGCACTCTTTGTCTTTGTACGTATAGCACGTGCACCGCTTGACTCTGTTCCGCGGAAGAGAGTCGTACGACGATCCTGTGACGACGTCGTCGTGGTCGTCGGCGGATTCGTGCGCTCGTGCCGTCGGTGCCGATGGAGTGCTGACTCGCTCGGGCTCAAACGCGTTGTCCTCGCGCGCGACAAGCCGGTGCAGTGAAACGCCTGAAAATATTCAGGACATAAAATGGGTGAGTTTCTGTGTGATATAAAAACGAGTCTAACAATAAATCAACAAATAACAAATAAGCTGTTTGGGTTTTACTGAGCGATCACATGTACAGGACTGAGCCATATGTATTTATTAAACAACACTCGTGTATCACGATATTTAGGTTTGCTGAATATAGCAAAACGTTTTCACGCGTTATTACATATTTTATGTTATTTCTGTGGTCATGAGGCTTCCTCAGGGTTGTCCGGTTTCCTCTCACCTTCCAAATAAAACATACCTGTAAGTAAACTGACTATAAAGTCAGTCTTTAGGTGAGTGTCACAATTTATAAATGTACAAATTCACAATTCATTTTTTCCCCCAGGATGAATAAGTGAATAAAAAAGAAAATCGGAAAAACATCTAAAAAAGGGTTTGATGTTTATTCTATATACAAATGCATTATTTTATTTTGCAACAATAAATCCATTTGTAGTAGTAGTAATAATAATATTAATAATACTAATAATAATAATAATAATAACATTATTATTATTGTTATTATAATTGTTGTTGTTATTATTAACAACAGCAATAACAACAACAACAACAACAATAATAATAACAGTAATAATAATAATACATTCCCGGTGTAAGGCAAAGCCTCCTCAGCCTCCCAAAACACACGAGAAACAATTCAAAGATTCCAATAATTAATCCACAAGACTTTCTCTAACAATCTCCAACTTCTTACGACAATCTTTATCATCAATATCATCTTTAATAGAAATGTATAATACCTTTTGCACGTGCGGCTGTTAATCCGATTAAAATCAAAACGCCCAAATCCAGAAGCGACGTCTTGGCCATTCCCATGGGTTTTCGCAAAAAAAAAAAAAAAAAATGTAAAAAAGAACCCGTGCTCGATGATCAAGAGGTTTTCAAATTAGTCCCAGAATGTTTCTAAATCTAAAGCTCCGACATCCAGGAAACCACATTCTCATGCAGATGCTCCGCATATTACAGGTGAAACCGTGCGCGTCTCACGTGGCTCCACACGCGTCTCACGCTCCAGAGACACGTTAGTTATGGAGTTTTAACGCACATCCAGGAGAGTGTGGTGTGTGTGTGTGGGTGTGGGTGTGTGTACGTGTTAGTGTGTCTGACTGTTCTAACGTGCAGCAAACAGGTTTTTATAGAGCAGAGCACCACCTTCTCCACTGCAACCCTGTGATATAACCATCACCTGCAGCTCTGGATTATGGGGCAAACAAAACAAAAGATATTTCTGCATGAGACATGCATGATCATCATCAACTACAACAACATTACAATTTAAGACTTTAGTACGTAAGCTATATATATATTTAGTACATTAATATTTTTTCCCTTTTCCAATATCAGCTTTCAGAATGATACCAAATATATTTATAGAATTTATAAATTTATTATATAATTTAAAGAAGACCCGACTACTAAATACAAATTATCTTTATGCAGATTTTTTTTTCCTTTAAAAGAAAAACATACCCCATAATGATCAGACTACTGTATAATTACAATGTTTTATTTTATTTTTGATTAGTTTTTCTTATTCTTGATTAGTTTCCTATAGCTCCAGAGTCTCTGGTTGTATTCTGAGCTCAGGTTACTGTCTGTGTAGAGTTTCTTATGTTCTCCTTGTCTACGTTTTCACAAAAATATGCAGGTGGTTGAACTGGAGACTCTAAATTGAGCCTAGTGTGTGAATGAGTGTGTTAGTGAGTGATGTGTGTGAGTGTTTATGGTGCCTTGGAATGAACTGCCATCCCATCCAGGGTGTATTCTTAAATTTCATGATGGGAAATCATTTATAATCGGAAGGAAAGCCACTGTTTTGGTCTTAAACAAACACACTGTTCAACAAGACAAATCACTATTGTGGTTTCGTTTTTCCTTCCTTCCTCCTTTTTTTTTTTTTTGAGAGAGAGAGAGAGAGAGAACTTTTCAAAACACTTTCTTACCTGATGCTTTCTTTTTAAAATGTGTTTTATTATTTTGTTTATTCATTTGTCATCTACTGTTGCATTGCAGCTACATGGCTACAACTTTGACTACGATTATTTATGTTAAAGCTACATTAGACAGATTTTGTACGAAACACCATTCTGTCATCATTAGTCACTCACCTGTAATGACGGTATTTCTCTAGTGTCTCTCCTATCATGTAAAGCCTGCTGTCTGAACATGTGGTCATATAAACACTTTGCAGTGTGCTGTTTTAGTAAAATAATCCATGATGAAAGTTGTGTCATACATTTTATTCGTTTATAGTTACTTTAGTCAATTTGGAACATCCGTGAGACAAATTTGTTTATCGTGTTACAAATTTATTATGTTATTATGTTTAAACATAAGAGTCATTTCCTCACCAGCCTCTCTTTTTTCCAGAGGTGGGAGTAAGTCACACATGTGCAAGTCACAAGTAAGTCTCAAGTCATGAATGCCAAGTCAAAGTCAAGTTGAGTCTTTTTTAACATTTGTCAAGCAAGTCTCAAGCCTCAAATTTGCGACTTAAGTCTGACTCGAGTCAAGTCGAGTCCCCCATCTCTGAATCATTTAACTCAAGTCTGAGTCAAGTCTCAAGTCATGAATCTCAAGTCAAAGTCAAATCGAGTCTTTTTTTAATATTTGTCAAGAAAGTCTCAAGTCTCAAATTTGCGACTTAAGTCTGAGTCAAGTCATATGACTCGAGTCCCCCATCTCTGCTTTTTTTCTCTCTCTTGAAGTTCCATTTATTTTCAGAAATGCATATCCTATACAGGGTTGCAGACAACATGGTGCCTATCCTATCCTACAAGTCAGGGGACACCCTGGAGGGGGTATCAAGCCACCTCAAAGCACAACCACACTCTCATTCACACTTTTTAGAGATGCCAGTCATCCTACAGTGCATGTCTCTGGACTGACGGAAGAAATCCTTGAGAAAACCCCAAAGCACAGGGAGACCATGCAAACTCCACACAAGTCCAGAGCAGTGCAAGGCAAATGTGCTCCTCTTAGTCATCATGGTGGAAAACATACAGAGTAAATAAAAATTTTGCATTATTTGACTTCATTTAATTTTTCACACCTTGTACTAAATTACGTACAGAAAGTATGCTGATGCTCACGATCATAAGATGCTCAAAAGCTCCTGGTTTATAGTGTACAGTTATAAAAAAGAAAATGATTCAGATTCCCACTCTTCGGTGTCAACCAGATGAGGATAATGTTCTATTTTGAGTCTGGTTCCTCTCAAGGTTTCTTCCTCATGTCATCTCAGGGAGTTTTTCACCATCGCCTTCACGTCTGACCTGCTCACTATGGAAAAAAATATATTCCTGTAATGCTGCTTTTCGACAATGTTCATTGTTAAAAGCAGTCTACAAACAAAATTGAACTGAATTGTACTACGGTTTGACTGAAGGAAGTTTACACATTCTCTTAATCTTGGATGCCTTTTTTTCCTCACAGCTGTAGACTGTCTTCAATCATAAACATGAAATTCCTCCATGCAAGCTTAATCTCTGGAAACGCAGTTGTAGTGAGTGTTTTTACAGAGTCAACAGGAGTCCAATCCCACAAGAATGACAACCTCTCTGAAAGTTTTGTCTGTCAAGCGGTTGTTTTGAGAGTCGGCTCAGTGTGTCAGCGTTTGATATGACCGCAGATGGTGTTTAAGATATTGAGTTTAAAAAAAAAAATCCAAATAAGACATTTGATAATGGATGTCATCCAAGACAGGTCCTAGGAGTAATATATTTTCCCTGCTGTGTTTATCTCAGTCACGGAGGTGTGAGTTAGCCAAAAAAGTGCTGTGATCTACGGTTATCTGACTCACAGTGGAATAAAAGTTTTTACTTTTTATTTGAAAGTATTTAACCATTAAGGCATATCGGTATGCACACAGAAGCCCACAATTTCTAACATTAGCTCCAGATCTGCATCTGATATCTTTCCTGCACCCAAGATTCCTTAAATAACTTTCAGGTTTCAGATGACATACAGTAACAGGGCACATACCTCACCAACTGCTTGATAACAGACCAAACTGAGGATAAAACGATAATAAATAAATTACTTAATTCATTCATTCATTCATTGTAGCAAAAGGAAACAAAAAAAAAAGAAGACGATGAATTTTCCATAGTTCTGGCTATATTTTTTTATATTGTATATTTATTTCTTATTTTATATGTTATTTCTGTAGTATTCACTGATTGAGAGGTCAGTTGTAAATAAAAAAAAACTAATAATACATAGAATAAAACACTTTCTCCGATGAGACGTTGATTTAACGTTTTAAGGAGTCTCCAGTTTCAGCGCTTCGTAACTTTTCTGTTTTTTAAGTATTTTTTTGGCAATTGACAAGCTGGATTAAGGTTAGCGGTAGTTTTTATATGTTGTATTTTGTTGTATTTTTAACTTAAAGAGAAAAACCAAGAGAAGCTGATGATATGATGGAATGACTTTTTATATCTGCAATATAACATAAGTGATAACAGGATTTTCAACTTTAGATGTAAAAATAAACAGATAAAAAGTAAAACACCTTTAATTAATAAACAGAACTTGCTGTGTTAGAAGACGAATGAGACACTTCTGGACAATCTGTTGGAAATCCAACAACATCATGTTGGAAATCCAACAACATCATGTTGGAAACTGTAACTCAGTCAGGCACATAGGGCAGCGGATATATAAACGATAACCGATTCAACCCAGAACACATTACTATCCAAATTTTTGAGCTCCTCGCTGTTGGACTTTGGCCGTGTTACATGCATTGGATGCATTGGAAGTTTTCCCATCCTGTATGCTCCACCCTCTGCCGATGTAGCAGCCACAAAGGAGCAGATTCGTCTCTGGAGCTTTTATTTTTCATCATCACTTCCACACTCACAATGTTCTCACAGTATGTAGAATGTGAGAAGAGAGCTGATGTCTGTTAAATACCAAAGGTAAGGAGGCACGCACCTTTGCAGTTCACTCCTTGGCAAATCTGATCACTATTTATTGCAGCTCCTTTCCACATACAGACCTCCAGTTAACCAGCTCATCAGAAAAGAGAAGATATTGGAGAATGGAGGTTTAGAAGGCTCTGCAGTATGGACTTTATGAGATATTCAAGAACGTGGTTAGTCACATGAGAAGGACATTGAGAGACTCAGAAATTGTATTACAGACTACATCAAACTTGGAAAATATGATTCACACAAAGACAGCTTCTTGCTGCCCAATAGCAAACTATATATACCAAAGGGTCTGATGATCCTGCACCTTCCCCTTCTCCCACACTGGTGGAACTGTCACCAGGGTTGCAGAAGACCTATATGATGTCCTACTGCAGCGCTGGATGACCTCCTGTATTATTTCAGCACCAAAAACAGGATGTCCTGGCAGTACCTTAACTGGGTGTATGAACGTGTGTGGTACTCCAAACTCCAAAATTATTAGTCAAACTTGGCACACTCTTAGAACTTTAGGAATCTTCAAGTGTTTATTTTGATAACTAAGGGTTCTTAGCGGTTGTGGAGCCTTCTCAAATAAGGAAACACTGTTGTGGGGTTATACATAAAAATACATTATACATTTTTTTTGTTTCTAAAATTCACATCAGGGATAAAAAAAAAGGTCTACAGGTCTATCAAAGTGCACTCTAGCAAATATTGTATTCTTACACAGCTTGAAATCCAACTTCAACATTTTTCAGCATCACGTTTTTTCCCCTCACTACAGCACGCAATTCCATTCATTTTAATGATATGAATCACACGCTATTCAAATTCTGATACTAAGCATCACTAAGCATCTAGCATAACATTCTAACGCTACATCCTTTCATGCTGTATGCGTTTAGCACCGCAATGCGAGGTTCAACTGCAAAATCTCTTTTAAAAACTAACCCAGGGTTAAGCCCTGTATGAAAAGTTCTTAGCTGTACAGAGTAATTTATCTCTTTCCAGTTTGTTCATCCCACTGAGATATCCACTGCATCCATTTATAGAAAGTGTGGAAGTTCTTCTAATACAAGAAAAAGATGACTAGAGTCTAATAGATGAGCAGAAAAAAAGTTTTGTTTTTGTCAATTTTACAGTCCTATGGTTTAAAGAGAAAAGAAAGAAAGAAAGAAAGAAAGAAAGAAAGAAAGAAAGAAAGAAAGAAAGAGCAATGGAGGAGTCAGGTTGGGTGGTTGATGTTACCTTGTATATCATGGGAATGCAAAAGACAAGATTAAGATCTTCATTCCTGGTTGATCCCATTGGGAAATTAATCCTGAGAAAACAAGTACGCTGGAGCCGCACTGCCCCTCCAGCATGGGGCACATTGAGGGCAGTGAGTCTCAGCCAGACTCTCCCTGAGGTATCAATGTTACATGTGAACCTTTCAAGTGCACCTTTTAGAGCCTCTTTCTATTGAAACTATCATCTGAATTTCTATTACCAACAGTTTAGAGGATAAATTTGTTTGGTTTTACACAAAATCAGATTCTTTTTACTGTGAGCATGTGTGAGTCACATAACGGGTAACTTTTTTTTTCTTATTTTCTAGGCACTGTGAGTGGGAAGGCAAGCTATACGCTTACTGTCCTTTAATTATATGTTCATGCATTATCAGTATTTTTTGGTGTACCTCAAGGTCCAGTACTTCTACCCTTCACTTTTAGATTAGATACTTGAACAACAACAAAAACAAAAACAACAACAACAACAAAAATGCACATTAAGATAAAACAGACTGAAAGAAACAGGAGTTCTGTTTGAGTATAAAGAAAAATATCTAGTGCTGCAATGTAGAGGGATTTGAACACACAGCAAATGTCCACACACCAACTATATTCCTATATTTCTGCCAATAAATATAAGCATATAATTTCTCAGTCCACACTGAAGGTATTCTAACAGCCTGTACAGAGAAATATGATACGGTGACTCCAAAGCATGCAAACATGAGGTATGTTATTGGAACGGCTGGTGGGCCAGTCATGGTCATTAGCTAATGTTACACCGATTTATTCTCACAGCGGAGCAATTCTTTTCAGAGTTAAACAGATGTACAGAGAGAGATAAAATTGATAAAGTACAAATAAACTCAGAATGTTTCAAGGGATTTCACATTATTTGCATTATTGCACCTTATTTTGTTTGGTTTGCCCCGTTCCAGCATTTCAAGCAAGAATCTCGTTATTTTAGAGAGGTGAGTGCTTTACTTGAGTGCTTGTTTTAGTTCTGTGGTGGACGTTTCAAATAAAAAAGGTATAAAAATAAACATGTGCGGCTGCTAATATGGTGAGGAGATTATGTAGTATTTATGGAAGGAGTTTTTGGTCTCAGTGCTCATTTTTTGCCAGTTCACCTGTCTTGATACAATTTACCTGCACTGAAAATTTTCTTTAACTTTCTTGTATTGCACCTACATGTAGTAGTCTAGGCTAAAAACAGAAATACTGATAAAACACTACAAATTCTTATAGTCCTGAGTGTCTACTTTTATATGAGCTTCATAATAACCACCACCGTTAAGTGAGACATAACAAAGACATTTAAAAATGTACAGTACATGGACACAACAAAACAGGCAAAAAATTAAATACAAGATCAGGGACATTTACATTTATATTTACGGCATTTAGCAGTCACCTTTATCCAGAGTGACTTACAACTGAGCAACTGAGGGTTAAGGGCCTTGCTCAGGGGCCCAGCAGTGGCAGCTTGGACATTAGACATGTGGTTTGTAAAAGGTCTACTCATAATATTTATTACATTCACAATTAAGTCTATTCATTTTGTGTTCAGTATTTAAAACAGTTCCTGGCATAATCATAATTTCATACACCTGAGCTCCCGAGAAAACAACAATATCTAAAATCTTTATCGAAATCCGTCTCTGTCCCTATTATGTTGAAATTATCCCGCCAAGCCATTAGATGTTCCAGAGGAGAGGATTTCCTGAGATGAAGATCTTGCCCTTGAGCTAAGACTCCACATGTTTCGGTCCTGATTCTCAACAGCATAAAGGCAATCAACTTCAGAGGCCTGATGAAACTTAGAACCCTTCAGGTGATCACTGTGACACTCTGCTTGTGAACCGTCACATTGATGCATGGCCCGCTGCTTATTGCTCCCTAGAGGGTAAAGCAGAGTGTTTTCCCAGTGTTTGCTGACCCTTTAACCATCCGCAGCATTGCAGCTTCTTACCTCGGACCATAGTGTAACTTTTCAGTCTTGCAGGCAGAGATAAAGGATAGAGACCCTCACCCAATGATGGAAAAGGATAATAACCAGTCTGTTTGCTGTAAGACGACTCCTCAGCACTCACTGACAAGGTCTCACACCCTTCACCCCTGGGGCCAATTTCAGATTGACGGGTCTGATCCAATTATGGATGGGCGCTGCCTTTCAGTCACTGTGAGACAGCTCCTGACTGGATCCTTAAAGACAAATCCCACCTGGACTTTACAGCACCTCTGAGACCCTTCTCTTTTTCTTCTCATTAAGCCTCTAGTATTTTCTGTTTCCTACTCATGAAACAGACTCACATGCAGGAAATTTCAGAAAACCATTAAAAACATAGACTGATAGTTCTTCGTAAGTTATAAGCTAATGACTCTTATATGGATTATTTTTTTTCTACAATGGTGACTATCACAAACGGCAGTTCTCAACAATATTTAACTAAATAGATAAAATAAAGAAATAGTCAAAATATTATTGTAGACATTTAAATAACGAGCAATAAGGTCAAAAACGAAGCCACATTACACAAAAAGTATGAGAATTTGTCCTAAAGACATAAAGGTAACCTAAACCTTGGAGGTACAGGAAACGTTTTTATCTTTACCTTAAATATGCTTGGTGCTTCATATGTTATTATTATACACAGGTCATTATTAGCTATAAAGGTTGTACAGTACACCACATGGTATTATAATGAATAGAGACACAAGTTATAGCATAAGTTATAAGAATCATTAAAAAATTATAATATCATGCTATATTAAAAAAAGAATCATTTCCAGACGTCCTCATACAGAGCGATGTACAAACGTGCTATAAAGACTAGGGATGAGCGAGTACAGCATTATCTGTATCTGTTTCTGTATCTGTTAACCATATGAATTATCTGTATCTGTATCCGTACTCGGAGTGGGTGGGGCCTAACCCGGAAGTAGGCGGGGCTTTACCCGGTAATAATTAATTTGTAATATTTATAACACTAGCTTACTACCTTTATGTTTTTATGAAATACAGCAAAAATGTGTCAGACACTCAGTGTCTGGTTACTGGTTAGAGACAGCTGAAGGTTTAAAAAAGAAAAAAAATCTCTGACAGGCAGAGACGCAATGCGAGTCGCATTCTACCAAGCAAGCACCACGTCTGAACGAACCCACGTTTACCAGAACTCTACTGGTTAGTAAGTTCGTATTATTAACGTTACAACCCGAAGTAAAAAGCTGAAGAAACCCTAAACGTTAACGGAAAAGACCCCGAACACGAGTGACTGAGGGAGAGACAGAGAGCTGTTCTGTGTGTGACTGTGAGTGAGCAGAGCGAGACACAGCAACACAATACATCTGTATGTGTGTAGGGGAGGGGCGCTGTGACTAGCCTATCACTGTAGGGGAGGGGCGCTGTGACTAGCCTATCACTGTAGGGGAGGGGCACTGTGACTAGCCTATCACTGTAGGGGAGCGGCCCTGTGACTAGCCTATCACAGAACGCTGACACAATCAGATACACAATGATGATTTTCATTCAATCCGAGCACAGATATTGACTCGTATTACTCGTATAATACTCGTACTCGGCAGAAGTGCTTTATCCGTACCGGATACTCGTTTCAGCCCAGTATCCAGCTCGTCTCTAATAAAGACTCTATCAATGAACAAAGTAACACTGCCTGAACAGAGAAGAGTCTAGCTGTATACATAACTCTTACCCTGAGAGATGGTGGGAAGAGTCCAGCAGTGCTGGTAGATTTCCCAGTTATTAAGAATGATCTATATTTGCAAGTATAATGATCTATTGTATATTAGCGGTTATCATGATTGATCACTATAGGATTCATAGAAAGTGTTAACAAAAATGTTAATCATGTAGACAGTTCACACTCAGTCTTGTGATTATATAGGAGCTCATTGAGAGAGATAAAAGGAAAAGGAGCTGACAGGCAAAACCACAAACACTCTGCTATCACAATGTCCTCAAGTAGCAGTAAAGCAGCCAACACTTTTATTTATTTATTTATTTATTTATTTATTTATTTATTTATTTATACTTATTAATAAATGATGAAATGTGCCAGACCCTGGGGGTTGTGGTTGGGCTGCTGATGGTGCATGTTGGACTATATTATTCACAATGCAGTTTTTTTCTGTTCATGCCCCTGGAATGCAAACCCCCCGTGCCCCTCCCCTCATGCCCCCTGAGGTTTCCTGCTGGATCGTACAGAAGCGGATGGCAGGAATCTTGGTTTGGCAGTCCGGTCAGTAGCAGCAGTTACCCTGACATCATTCCATGTGTCCATAAGTGCAGCTGGGGAAAAAACAAAACCACATGCTGCTTGACTGATGGTGGAAATCAGAGACATGATTAAATTACATTTTACACTTACTGGAGCTTTAATGTGGAATTAATGAAGCTTAGCTTTAGTGTTTTAGTAACTTTTGTCCATATTAGGCTTTTTGGTATATTCTTTTGCATTTATTGATCTACTGATTCATTTAAGTATACCCAAACACACACACACACACACACACACACACACACACACACACACGCCAAATTTCTTATATATAAGTTAATACATTCTGATTAAAAATGTAGTACTTGCCTTATAAGCTTCCAGAGTGAAGCTTCTAATGATTGAAGCTCATCCTGACTGAAGCTCCTCATGAGTGAATCTCCTAAAGAAGCTGTTAAGACTTTGAATGTAAAAGTTTAGATTTTTTTTTTAAAACCATACACATTGACACATAATTCCATATGTGTTATTAAAAATTAGTTGAATTAGTAGAAATATTGAAAATAGAAAGAAAAAAGTTAGAAAAAAGTGTTTGTCATTTGACAAGCGTAATTTTTGAACCCCTTCCGCCACCCCCACCCCTTTTTTTTCTTGGGCAATTTTAAAAATCTCCATTTTACGTATTTTTTTTTAATTCATGTAATCAATCTCCAGCTGTTATTTGTATTAACACACTCCCTTGTTGGTGTTATCTTGATCTGTTCACTTAAAATACATCGTCCGATTTTTCTTGCTTGTAATAATGAAGAAACATCCATAAAATCCAAACCTGTTTTAACTGCCTCCCTGGCAAACCTTTTGCGCTTGTCTCTATGTCTAGTCAATATTTTCTTGAACTTTGCATCCCTAAACCTGTACAAGCTCTGTTTGTTGGGTTTGGCTCCTGTTAGCGTGTATTGGCTTCTTGTACCTTTCGTAACACCAGGGTCAGGTACATGTGAGGAGATGCTGAGCAAGGTTTGATTATTTATTATTGGGCTTATAACATGAAGCATCCATAATTCAGCAGATATTCATAGCGTTCCCTGTGGAGTAAGTATATTGTTTTTCAGTAGCAAATATTTTTGTATTTGCTGTTTGATGAGCCAACACAGTGATCCAGAACTCCTTTATTATACTCCTTAAGTATGTTTCCTGATTCATGCATCAAAAATTCACCTCAGTGCACCATGGTATAGATTCTATATGTATTCTGGAACAGCACTAGATTCCGTTGTTCTAATAGCTATTCCCCAGATGCTGCGTTTTCTCCAATTTTCTAGCTAGTAACCCGAGGAAGGCTAACCGTTCTTCCACTAAGACAAACACTTGCTTGGCTAGTGTCATTGTCATTAACAGAGAAGTTTTGTTTGGAATGATTCTCTCAAATCCTTGCCAGCATAATATGGTGTCTAATATCTCAGATTTTATTCTTACTTGTCTTTTTTAATATACAGTTCCACCTTCCGCTTCTGAATTGTTTTGACATCCGACATAAGATAACAATGAAGATCCTGCAAGCTGAATAAGATCTTTTTATGGTCTTGTATGAAACTCTCTTCTTTTGGACAGAGAGCGTTTTTTTTTTTTTTTTATGGAACACAAATGAAATTCCAGGTTCAGAACAGGACCCTGTTTCTTATACAGAATGATTTTCTTTAACTTAAGAAAAAAATCATTGCAGATGGAATAAAAACAAATGCCTGTGTAATAGCGTTCAGCCTCTCTCTGTTTCTCTTTCTACTGCCAAATCACACACAAATGACTTAGTAATTCTGAGGTTTTTGTCTTCGCACGTGAAGGATACACAACACACCACACCACAAAGTTTATTAGTTAGTGAATAAGCTTACACAGTTCCATATGTGCAAGTTAATATGCATTACAGTCAGTTGTAATCATTTTGTATTGACCGTTTTGTTATTATCTACTTATAAAAATTGTAGGTAATTATCGATAAATATGACCTGGGACAATCAATGTCTCACTGCAAAGCTTTGGGATCTCATCAAACTTGGAAAACAAGAAAATCTGGCATGCAAGCAGTGGTCAGTTAGATTCAGTTGCTAGGACAGAAATTGAAAGGTTTCCATGAGTTCGTCGTGAGACCTTACACGTACGTTCAGCATCACTGCTCCAAAATATGTGGCATGAAATACAGTAAGACCCTTCAACCTCCTAAATCCCAGTTTACCCTAAATAATCATTTACATGCAGATGATTCCGTTTAACTTTAATTATTGTTATTCACGTTTCACTGCCAGTTCTGAGCAAATGCTGATACTGTACATGATCTACTAAGAAATTCATCAGTTGTGATTGGGAAGTGTGCTGTAATAAGAATACAATAAAAAATGGGGTGGTTGTGATGCAGCCCAATGCAAAACAAAGTTACTGGTGCCACCCTGAAGATAATTATGTTATATTCCTTTAACATCCTGAAGTTTATTTCACATCAATTTGTCCATGAATAACATTTCCATCTATCTGTACGTCCATCCATCCATCCATCCATCCATCCGTCTATTCCGTCTATCCGTACTCAGGACACAAGGCAGAGCGGACACATGGAATGGGTTTTCAGAGCATCACAGTACACAATCACACACACACGTTTACAGACTACAGCCAATTTATTCAACCTACAAGAGCAGGGAAAGCAGAGGAAAAAGCAGAGAACCTGCAGAGAAACTCCCAAAGCACAAGGAGAACGTTCAAACTCTGAGGCGGGAATCAAAACGTGTGAGCAAAACGTTCTAATATATTTATAGCTACATTTAAAGTTGTAAGATTGCAGAAGCTTTATACAGTTTTTCAATCATTAGTCTATTTTTCCTCTCTCTTGACGTTAAAAAGGAAGAAATGCAACTTGTCATATGTTATGCACCTTGTCCTGAAGACTTTCGTGTGTTACTGCTACAGAGTGTTGACACTGGAGAAAAATGCTAAAGAAATCCAAAGATCTGCATGATTTCAACAGTGTTTTTTTTTTTTTCTAAAATATGTTTGTATTCCCTGTGTACATTAATATAAACATGTGATTGCAGCTACTGCAAATCACTTTCTACTGCTTTAGAAAAGATAAAATTTCAACATCTCTGTTGTTTGAATACACTCCATAAAAGCAGTAAATACTTTTGAATAAACGCTCAAATAAAAACTTTTGGCTTAGCGGTTCGTCTCACAGAGCTGCCAAAAAAGATTAAACCTTAAACATGTCACATGGCCTGCAGATGCTCCGTCAACAAACCAATGCAATACAAGAGAAGGGAAACATCAAGCCTGATGATCAATGCATAAATCTCAGGAAGATGCCCCTCTTGATCCCAGCTTGAACTGGCTTCACATCACAGCTTGGGTTTATTCTGATACTGATATATCTTGCAGTAAATGTCAGCCCTTTTTATTCACAGACTATATTTTAACCCTCATATTTTATGACCCTCATAAAGCTTACCCCTACATTTAGTTACCTAGATGGAATGCTTATACTATATGTAACATTGTGTCATGCGTCAAACCTCAGTGTCTTTGAGTTCATTTCAACCAAGCCTGTCAGTACTGATTTACGAACATAAAGCACATGTTTGGAATATCAGAGATATTTTTTCGACAATTCAAAAGAGGTTTGATTGTTGCTTTTTTTGTACATCGATCAAATATTTTCCAAAGCTGTTGAAAGATTTTAAAACTTTATCCATACTTTATATTCGCAGTGGTCTAATATCTAATCCCTGAATAATTCAGACAAGATTATTTGGGTAATTAAACATCTCAGAAACCCATTTGGTTTACACCTGGATTCATCTTGGATAGGAAGAACTGTGATACAAATTGAACAACGATTATAGGCTCTAATTTAAAAGCTTGTAACTATATTTACTGGATTATGGCAACTTTGGAAGCTCACTCACTCACTTATTTTCTACCGCTTATCCGAACTACCTCGGGTCACGGGGAGCCTGTGCCTATCTCAGGCGTCATCAGGCATCAAGGCAGGATACACCCTGGACGGAGTGCCAACCCATCACAGGGCACACACACACACACACTCTCATTCACTCACACAATCACACACTACAGACAATTTTCCAGAGATGCCAATCAACCTACCATGCATGTCTTTGGACCGGGGGGGGAAACCGGAGTACCCTGAGGAAACCCACGAGGCACGGGGAGAACATGCAAACTCCACACACACAAGGCGGAGGCGGGAATCGAACCCCCAACCCTGGAGGTGTGAGGCGAACGTGCTAACCACTAAGCCACCGTGCCCAACTTTGGAAGATGCTTTTGATCATTTTTTTTATTTTATTTAAATATATATATATAGAAAACTAGAACCAGCATCATCCAAATAACCTTTGAGGAACTATATAATTACATTGTTTTAAGAAAATGTTTTTTTAAAAGTTTTTTGGAAAAGTAAAAAAAACAACAATTAATGTTGTTGTCATCTTAGCAATTAAAAAAAAACCTAATTCCTAGCAAACCGTACTCTTTAAAAGGGTTTGTTTTAAGGTTCTACAGAGACCATTGAACCTTTCTAAGAATTTGAAAGTGAAATTCTAGTCAAATTTGTATAATTCACCACACCAACCTTGTTTGTTTGAGCCAATTCCAAATAAAGTCACTTGATACAGCGATAAATAAATAAATCACCACACCAGCAAAGCATATGGACATCACACAACCATCTATATGTGCGTGTTGAAGATCCCATTCCGGATTTATTCACCCCTCTGCTGTTATATGGAAGTTTTGTAATGTCAAATAAGCTTTCTATTTATATCAAAACTTTTCACTACTCATCCGAGCAGCTTCTTTAATATACTTTATACCTCTCTCAATGGAGGTGGAGGTCTTAGGCACAACCTGTCTCCTATTTTTCATGCTCAAGAAGATCAAGACCTTTTAACAGGTCTGCCAGGAAAGCCACACACTCTCACATTGTTTGATCTTTACCCCTAATACTTCAGTACACTCTCCTTACCTGAGGTTGGTGCATCCTAACAATTCCCCTTACTCCTACACCTCCTCCCACCTTCCCCATGTTCCTTAAACAAGGCTATCTTGGAGGAGGATCCTTGACCCTGGAGGATACAAATTTACATTTATGGCATTTACCCTTATCTCTTTTTTATACAACCAAACATTGAGGGTTAAGGCACCTAAGCCAGCAGTGGCAGCTTGGTAGACCTGGGATTCGAACTCAACCTTCCACTAAGTGACCACATCCCAAATTCATAGAATTCTTTCCTCAGACTGAAGGAGCTCGTGTGAGTAGTCAAACGTTTCAATCTAACTAGAAAGAAGTCTAGTTGACATAACTCAAATTCCTCATAACTGCACCTGGATGACTGAGAACCTTCACAGACCTTCTGCTATTATAATAAGATCCACTCTTTTGGGAAGGCTTTAAACTAGATTTGTGGGATTTGTGTTCATTCAGCTACCATGAGATCAGGCACTGATGTTGGGATGTTGAGGATGTCTAGGGTGCAGTCAGTGTTCCAGTTCATCCAAACGTTCTACAGTGAGTCAGGACTCTTGACTGCTTCCACTACAACCTTAACACACCATGTCTCAATGGACACTTTGTGCACAGGAGCATTGTCATGCTGGAGCAGGTTTGAACCTCTTAGTTCCAGTGAATGGAAACTGTAATTCTATAGCACACAAATACGTTCTATATTATTTTGTTTTTCCAACATTGTGGCAACAATTTGTTGAAGAACTACATGCAGACATGATGGTCAGATGTCCACAAACATTTGGCCATATCTTCTTCTTCTTCTTTCGGCTTTTCCCTTCAGGGGTCGCCACAGCAAATCATCTCTCTCCACCTATCCCTATCTTCTGTATCCTCAACACTTGCACCCACTAGCTTCAAATCCTCATTAATTACATCCATATACCTCCTCTTTGGCCGTCCTCTTTGCCTCCTGCCTGGCAGCTCCATGTCCAACATTCTCCTACCAATATACTCACTCTCCCTCCTCTGAACATGTCCAAACCATCTTAATCTTGCCTCCCTAACTTTGTCCCCCAAACGTCCAACATGAGCTGTCCCTCTGATGTACTCGTTCCTAATCCTGTCCAATCTTGTCACTCCCAAAGAGAACCTCAACATCTTCAGTTCGGCTACCTCTAGCTCTGACTCCTGTCTCTTCTTCAGTGACACTGTCTCTAAACCATACAGCATGGCCGGTCTCACCACTGTCCTGTACATCTTCCCCTTAATTCTTGCTGATATTTTCCTATCACACAGAACTCCTGACACTTTTCTCCACCCACTCCAACCTGCCTGCACTCGCTTCTTTACTTCTTTCCCACTCTCTCCATTACTCAGGACATTTGGCCATATACTATACTAATATTTTCTGTATGTGGTTTTTAGACATGTTGCTGTTTTTTTTTAAAGCATATTTTAAAGAAGGTTTGTTCATTTTTTTTCTCCCTTGGGGCAAATGTTTAAATAACTCAATTTGCAGCAGACAAGATGACAGTGCATATAACTCCCCACTGCTTTTATGTCTTGAAATATAGATGACATAGACAAATGACACTTTTAAAAAGGCATCACACCACCGTGAAATATAGTCTGATGATAAAGCTCAGTCCGGTCTCAAAAAGCCTTAAAGTATTATTACACTTTCACTGACAAAGTTCTATTTCATTATTTACAGATGTTTTTAAACGTCTAATATTGTATGACAATAGCATTTTAATTGACAACATATCTGAAGTAGTCTTTTAAAAAATTTATTAGTTTTGCGTTTACACTTATCAGTCAAAATTTTGTGTAGAAATGACTGACATTTAACAGCAGCCTGAAAAAAAACAACGAAGAAAGATGGGAATGATGACTGGATTTTTTTATGGCAATGTCTAAGGCTTTCAGGAATCTGTCTGTCTGTCTCTCTGTCTGTTAAATCCCCTAACACCTGAAATCTTGATTGTGCTCATGAACGATCCCTGTGGAACTCCAGTGACTGTGGAAATGCAGCTTCACATACATTCACATACACCCTGTTTGCTGTCCTGGAAACGATTTGAATCGTATCATTCAGAAGACTGTGCATTCCTTGGTGTTTGCTGTGCATCTCGTTTGGCATCATTATGGTTTGGTGTTAGCTTGGATAAAAATGCAGCCAGAGGTTTTGTTCGTAGATAAAGTGGCCTGAAAGTGCAAAATACTTTAACAAGCCAATGGCAAAGCAGAAAATATAAAAACAAAACAGACAACACAAACAGAGTAGGTCATATAGTGTTGTAATGCCATTGGTGTATATCTACATCTGTTCTGATTAATGCTGCTGATGAATCTGTTTTTTGGATTTCAATCTAAATTGGGTGTGACCTAAACCTGAAGTGAAAACGGGCCTTTCAGTCTATCGCAGGGCATCCCGCACACTCAGATTCATCATTATCAACATGGCCAATCTACATACATGTTTTGTGGAGGAGGAAACCTGTTTCTTCCTCTCCAGAGAACCCAGAGAAAAGCCACACAGACATACAGATTATAATCCAAGCAACATGCTGGGTATTTACTGGAGATTTATTTACTCTAAACTTCCGCAAGCTTTCTGTGTTCCATCGTCTCTCAGACGGACACCCGGTTTAGCCAATCAATAACGAGCATTTGAAGCATGTGATGCTCAAAAATGACCTCCCCTTTTAATTTGCCATATTTGTGGTCTGTTAAGATTTCTGCACATGTACTGCCACCATAAGCCTTGAGTTTTTATTCAAGTTCAATCACTAGTTTTCCTTCATCGTCACTGCTGCTTGACCTCTCCTCCTCCTTCTCCTCCTCCTCCTCCTCCTCCTCCTCTTCCTCCATGTAGCTGTGTGGAGCATTATGTTCTGTAGGGTTGCTGTGAATTCTGGATGTGCATGTTGGATTTGGATGTATGCAAGAGCTGTTAGTCTGGTTTAAACATGAAGGACGTGTGTATGCCGGTGAGGTTTTTATTATCTGACAGTGATCTGTGTTGCGAAGTGATGTCATGACCAGTTCGTTGGCCGCGCTGATTTGTGCTGTTCCATCTGCTTCTTGCTTTGGCAGTGGCCTTTGCACTTGTGTGCTTGTTGAATGAGTCAGATTTTTGGTTTGTGTCTCTTTTTGGACCTCCTCCTGAGTGGCGTTCACTAAAGGAGATGAATGAGCCAAGAGATGCCTCATGTCACCTGGTCCTTTGGATAACGCCGTAAAACTTTCACGACATCCAAGAGAAATGTGTTTCTTCACTTTTTTGTTACTTTGTTCAATGTGTTTTGAAGCCAGTTTACTGCCAGGACTGTTTTCTCTAACTTTGTTGGTGCTTTCAGATGAAAAGTTGGATATTACACAGATTGCTGGTGTAGGGGTGATGGAAACAATCTCAGGCGATGTTGCTTTGACATTAGTCCTGTGTGGCGACATGGAAAGGTCGGGACGTGGCTTCACTGCTTTGTGGTAGCTTTTAGTGCATTTTGCCTCCTGCATGAAACACAGATATGTTAAAATACAAAACACAGGTCAAAGAATGTCAGCAAATTAAAAAATTCACATCATAGAGAAAAGGAAAGAGCACCGTGTCATGCTTGTAACACACCTTAGCTGCCATTTACACTTTTAAACACAGATACTTAGCAGGGTTAGCTAAGCTACCTAAACACAGCACTGTGCTAAAGTTAGTTACATTTCCAGCAGCTCTATAACTACCATCCTCTTGACTAGCTAATTGCATAAGCAACTGATGAGCTTTCTATTAGGATTTTGTAATTCAAACTAATTAACTAGGGGGGCACGGTGGCTTAGTGGTTAGCACGTTGGTTCGATTCCTGCCGCCGCCTAGTGTGTGTGGAGTTTGCATGTTCTCCCCGTGCCTCGGGGGTTTCCTCTGGGTACTCCGGTTTCCTCCCCCGGTCCAAAGACATGCATGGTAGGTTGATTGGCATCTCTGGAAAATTGTCCGTAGTGTGTGATTGCGTGAGTGAATGAGAGTGTGTGTGTGTGTCCTGTGATGGGTTGGCACTCTGTCCAGGGTGTATCCTGCCTTGATGCCCAATGACGCCTGAGATAGGCACAGGCTCCCCGTGACCCGAGGTAGTTCGGATAAGCGGTAGAAAATGAGTGAGAGAGTGAAACTAATTAACTAGTCAGGTAATCCAGCACCCAAGTTTGCAGATTAGCTAACATTAGGTTAACAATTACCCTGCATGGTAGCAAGTGTTAGCCTTTACCCTAATAGTATGGGCAATAAACGTATTTAACATTTCCTGGTTAGGAATTCATTATCAAAAAAAAAAAATCTAAGATTATTAAGCATATTTTTTACAAATATTTTTACAAATTTCAAGATTAAAATTCTCAATTTGCAATTTTGCATATTTTAGGTATTTATTTCTATAAAGAAGCAACATAACTGAAAAGGTCTTAATGTAAATATTGAATTTTTATTTAAAATGAAAGTGTAGATCTGCAGAACTGAAATCAATAAGTAGCCCTGTAAATGCTTGAATCCTAGTATTTTAGATTAAAATTGGATTAAGAAATAAATAAAGATTCAGAATACGCAATCCAATTCGAAAAAAAAAACACACCTAATGTTACTTAATGAATCACACCATTCCTAATGCAAGTGAAAAAAATCTGAAACTGTACTGCAAAAAAATCTCTGGCAGCCTCAGAGGTGTGAGCTGCACTCAGGTAATTTAAAAAAAACAGACGAGCCAGACAAGTGATTGATGAAGCTTTTCTATATAATTTATTAGTTCACAATTCTCCTCTCTTTTTTGACTCACCTCTTTTCTTTTTTCCATGGACTCCTCCTCCTCCTCCTCCTCCTCCTCCTCTTTTGTCCATGTGCTCTTTGGGTCCCACGTCCGCACCCGTTCTGTTCCATCTCCTCCTCTTCTCTTATTTTCCAGGGGGATCCACCTCTGTCTCACTGTCCCAGCCTCCCTGTGGAACTTTGAATTTTGTAGAGAACGGCTCACCGAAGGCCCTGAGGGGAGAACAAATTAATTCCAGTTGTTTCAAATCTCTGAAAAAATCCTTCCATGGCTTCAGAGTTCTAAAAGCTGAAGCTTGGTCTTGGCTTGCCTCGCAGCTTCCCTGAGGTATCAGTACATAAGCTGCAAAGATTTAATTCCATACACTTTGCTTTCCTTGAACTAGAGCCAAGACATGTTGAGGTGTAACCACAGGTATCTTGTTTTTAACACCTTCTTCTTCTGAGAAACCGACTTTACGACACACCCAGAGAAGGCTGGGTACTAAAACATGTAATTAACAGTAAGGATGGATGCACTTTTGTTGTCTTAATTTTGCCTTGAAGAAGTTTCAAACATCATGTACGTTCAGAAAATAAGATCAAGCAAAGTATAATAACGAGTAACATGACAGGATGGTGTAACACACTCGCCACCTAAAATATTCGATACACCTTAGAAGCATCACGGCACTTTTTATCGTGTATTTTCCGACTTTTTTTGAACAAACAAGTCCACAAGGAAATGAGCTATAATAAATATTCATGCATCCATTAATACAAAGCCTGTGATTTGATTTACCGTTCAAACTACACCTTTCTGACCAATCAGATTCCAGAATTTAACAGCACAAACGTATATATAATTATCTACTCAGATTGTCCAGGTCCTGATTGCTTTTCCTGAACTCTTGCACGTGTCTCTGTCATCTAAGTGGAAGCTCAGGTCATGTCGGTCGTTTGTAATGGAGACAGGTGAGAAATAAAAAACCTCCCGACCCTAAGGCCGGCTCTCAGTCAAGACCTCCGTGCTGGACCCTCTGTCCATTCCTTGATAATAACTAATACATCAATGTCACTTAAAGGACACTGGTGAAAAGGTGATGGAGGAGAAATTGAAACTCCTTACAGGAGCATTAAACAAAAAATGGCTGATCAGAGTAATGAATGCTTAACTTAATCAGGCTTTTCAGGAGGAAAAAAAGGGAGTAGCTTTGTTTATTCTTATCCCTTCTGATCATCCTTTGACCTTTCTTATTTTTGTTGCTGTGACTAATTCTTGTGGCCTGTGACCTACGGAAAGAGAAGCTCCTTGGAACTGCCACACGGTAAGTCAACGCTCTTAGGACTTAAAAGGATGAAGTGTTTTTCTTTTCAACAAGATTCTGATATTGAATGACTGTGAATGATCAGGAAGAGGTCAGTGTAGGAGCACATCGAGGTGAAGGAGTGTTTTAAAAAAAAAAAAAAGCTAGAAATGAAGGGAGAATAAACAAATCAACCCAAAATGTGTTGTCAAGTCAAGAAGTCAACGGTATCTGGATATCTCCGTGTCTTCCAAAAATATGTGGATTTCTTTTTCTTTTAGAAATATTAGAAATTAGAAATTGAATTGCAATAATCAAGAAAAACAACAGTGTAAGAATAGCACACTGTATTGCACTCTATTATTTATATTTATTATATTCTTCATTTAGGCGGACATGGTGGCTTAGTGGTTAGCACGTTCGCCTCACACCTCCAGGGTTGGGGGTTCGATTCCCACCTCCACCTTGTGTGTGTGGAGTTTCCATGTTCTCCCCGTGCCTCGGGGGTTTCCTCCGGGTACTCCGGTTTCCTCCCCCGGTCCAAAGACATGCATGGTAGGTTGATTGGCATCTCTGGAAAATTGTCCCTAGTGTGTGGATTGCGTGAGTGAATGAGTGTGTGTGTGCCCTATGATGGGTTGGCACTCCGTCCAGGGTGTATCCTGCCTTGATGCCCAATGACGCCTGAGATAGGCACAGGCTCCCCGTGACCCGAGGTAGTTCAGATAAGCGGTAGAAAATGAATGAATGAATGAATATTCTTCATTTATGTTTTTGTTTTTTACTTAAAGAACTTGAATTTTATTAAAACTATTCCACAAATGAATTATGATTCTTGCTTCTGACTGGTCAAAAGGAGTAAATCAATAACTCTGGCATTAATTCCAGAGGTTTATAATTAATGCTTGTTTTGATATGTCATTGTTTCTATGGCAACAGCGTATTCACAGTGACTTGTGTTGCAGACGCTCCACATAATAATGCAGATTTTTTTAACGCGCTGTTAATTAATGAAGACAAACTTGCACCGTCAGCAATTTGCAATAGTTTAGCATTTTTCTACAGGAAGGTCTTCAGGACAGAGGAGTTTATCATTAACATGACGAAATGAAGTCTATACTTTAGAGTGAGAAAAAATAGAGACTTGTGAAGGAATGACTGTTTATAGCTGCTATAACATAAGTGAAAACATGAAGTAACTTGTTTATTAGACAACTAAAATAATGACGTAATTTATTCAATAGATTTTTTCTAATCTAATGAAGCATTAACTTCTGCAACATATATACAAATATATATATATATATATATATATATATATATATATATATATATATATATACATGTGTGTGTGTGTGTGTGTGTGTGTGTATATATATATATATATAAATGTGTGTTTGTGTGTGTGTGTGTGTGTGTGTGTATATATATATAAAGAATAAAGATGGAATTTATAAAGATGTTTTTTTTTTTCTTATAAGACTTCTGAAATGGCTCATTTATTTATTTATATGAGCCATTCACAGTGATTTCAGAAGTCTTATAAGAACCTATAAATTCCAACTTTATTCTGTACAAAATAAGCCTAGAAAGTAAAAGGTCAATTGTTTTGTGCTGCACATTTGGAGCTGTTGTATGAAAAACCGTACATTAAGTACACCTGTTCTCAATAGATAAACAGATGTAATAGACAGTATTGACAAATTTGAAAAAAAAAGAATTTTAATTTCATATAGGCTGATTTTCATCTCCATTTTACCTAGCTGGGAGCTTAAAGAAACTGATTTCACCTGATGTTTTGTCCCCATTCAGTTTAGTTTTTATATTAAAAAGGGACTTGTGTTATGTTTGTAAAAAAAAAAAAAAAAAAAAAAATTTATAAATAAATCTGTAATTGTGCAAACGGATTGAACTTGTGAAATGATTGTCAATTGTCGCCACCTAGTGGAAATACACAGTTACAGCTTGTCTGTTTAAAGAGACAAGAGACAATGCTAACACATAAAAACACTTACCATGCCTATTATTCGTTATTAGCTTGAGAAGAGTTACATGTTCAGCTGTACAGTTATTTCTACAGATCCAGTCAAGTGACTGTCTATTTTTTTGGAAAATGTTTTTTTATGTACTTTTGATTTCCATGTGATTTTCACATTTTCACTTCTGTTTCTAAAAGAAATTCCAGGGATTTCTTTGAGGGATCCTGGTGTTCCCCAGACCACACTAGTCCCCAGAACCAGTGATGTATAAAATATATGATATTTGATCATGGCATGGTGCAAAATAAATGAGCAAATAAAACAACTAGGTCTTGATATTGAAGGGAACTCCAACAATACTGTGATTATTGTAAATAACCTGACATATGATTCATTGTATCTACATGAACTGTACTGAATAAATACATTTCTCAGAGATTGGATTGGCGAGCCATGTGGTAGACCTAACTATAAATTCCCTATAAGTCTCTAGCTCCCTAGTCTAGTCCCCATAAGTCAATGTGCTCCAGTTTGTGGACGTTTTCAACAGAATCATGGCTGAATGAGATTTTGAACTCACCTGTGAATGAATCCTGAGTGACATGAAGTATTCCACCAGGGGCAAGTGCACATTTAATACTCTCCTCTTTGAGACAGTTTAAGATTGGTCCATGCGACTCAAAACTGGATGTGATTGTCTGGACATCCTCAGTTTTAGACCAGACTTGTAGGATTGAATGTTGCCCAGATCGACCTGAAGCAGAGGTTTGATTTTTCTCATAGGTTGACCTGTCTCCGCTGAATGCACCTGTCTGGTTTAAAGGTTGCTGTGGAGATACCCGGCATGCTAGTACACTCCGTGTGCCGACCGCATTTGTCATGATCGAAGAGGCATTTGATGGCTGGCATGTCTTGTGTTGAATCGGTTCATCATGGTTTGAAGCTGAAATGGCGGTCAGTGGTAGACCCTGAGCTGAAGATGCCCCAGAGATACATGATGTGTTTGTTTCAGCCGTCTGTTTTTCTACTGATTTTGTTAAGGCAAGTGATTTATGCTGCTGAACAGTCATTTGCACAGGCTGAAGGTTTGGACAAATATTTCTTACAGATATTTCTGCTGGTGAAGATTTTACTTTCACCAATTTGTCCTTTGAGGATAATGCTGTATTGTTGGCAGAACCCACAATTGTATGACTTGTCCCATGGTTGTGTGTAGTGTCTTGACAACTTTGCTGAATGTTGCATATAATGGATGTTGAATAGTTTCTCACGATATGGTCAGACACAGAAGATTTGCTTCCCTCTGACTCATTTCTTGCTCTGGATTTGCCTGCTGAAGTTTTACTCATTTTCTCGCTAGGAATTTGTTGAAGATATGATTTAGCACTAATACCACTCCCTACAGTCTCTGGGTTTTTTGGCACTGTACTCTCTTCAGGTGTTGAACCTAAAAATTTACACTGTTGTCCCAATGTCCTGCTATCCAGTAATGCTGAAACACCATGCTCCGACCTGGAAGGTGACCTTGAAATAACTCCTTTAATGCCAGTGTTTGTAAAATAAATATCTTGAGCACTTTTTGTACTCTTTGCCTTGTGTTCTGTAACTGTTGATCCAAATGACATGAGTGTTATGTCTGGGATGTTGCTGAGCACACTCCTGTTTACATTTCCCTGTTCAACAGCTAGCTTTGTTCCTGCATCACCAGAGCATTGTTTATGTATTTTCTGTGAAACACCTGTTGGGGTTGTGTCAGTCCCAGATGTTTCTGGATCTTTCCTGAGAAAACATTGACCTCCAGTAGTTTTATAGTCCTGCATTTCGATCTGTGGTTCTATCAGTGCAAGCTGCTCATCGGATATAAGTTGCATGACTATCTGGAGGTCTGCTGTTTGCACGTAAAATGTATCTTGAGATCCCTGGACTTCAGTGCCGCTTATCTCCAAAGGGATGCCATCTGTAGAGCCCGGAAGTACTGGTGTAGGCGTAACTCCAAGTGATTGTGTTGGGATCACTACCGATGTAACCGGACTGTCTTGTACACATGCCGCATTTCCTGCATGGACCTGGCTGTTTTTTGTTGATGTACACACACTAACTGGTGAGATTAAGCTATGTGTTGTACTAACTGTTAGACTGAGGTCCGTGAATGCTAATGGAGAAGCTAACGAGACTGATGTGGAGGTGTAGGTTGATGTGTAGGCATTAGCATTCTGGCAACTGTACACAGCAGATGTCATAGATGTTGCCTTTGTTATGGCTGTTACACACAAAGTACCTTGCCCTTGTCCAGGGGACATCATGGTCATAGATGCCTGGTTTTGTTGTGAGGATGGTGAAGTTGTTGCAGTTTGCTGATTCAGACTAACATTCTGTCTGGTTGAAGACGGATTCAACAAGGAACTTTTGCCAAGACAAGGATCTGACATGCCATCTGTCAAAACAGGAATCTTCAGCTGGTACTTGGGAAGAAAGCTGGTCTTGGCTTGAGAAACCGAGGAGATGCCGGAGGAGACAGACGGAGACGCAGATGTCCCGCTTATATTGGCTGCAAAAAGTGGAGAACTGTGCCTCTTGAAAAGGTGCTGTCTCTGATTTGAGGAGGAAGACAGATTGGTGAAACTGCCTTGTCTGTTAAGACTTAACCCATTGTCTCTCTGCGGTGAAGTTAAACTTGACTTCTGGGGCACATCACAACACTCTGATTGTAATGACTGACATAGGTTGGTGTTTATCTGTCGGCTCGGGCATTGTTGCATCCTTATTAGGGCTTCTGAATTTTTGGCAAGGGCTGAAAATTGTTCATCTGTCTTTTGCTTTTTCCTCTCTGATGGTATCAGAGTTGAAAGTTGTGTTTCAGGTGCTCTGCCTTTTTCTTCTATGCCTTTTATTACATTCGTTGCAGTACTCAAGTCTGAGCATGAAACATTAGTTTGCTTGGTCAGAGTTTGCTGGTGTTTCCCTGTTGATTGTTTCACTGGTGTATTTTGTACAAGTACGTAAGAGGAGAGAACCTGACTGGATGCCTGTGCTGCGAGAGCAGGAGACAGACTTGGAGCAGAGCAAGAAATATAGTTCCCAGATACAGATGCAGATGAATTGCTTTCAATCTGTTGGCTTATTTGAATACCCTGGCTGTCTGTTTGCTCAGGGCTAAGTGTGGACTTTCTGCTCTTCAATACAGAATCTTTCTCTGTGTTGTAGAGCTTCCTAAACGTACCACCTCCATACATGTACCATTTATTGTAGGCAAACTTTTCTGCTTTCTTCCTACGGCATCTTCTGACAGGCGATTCAGATGTTGTGTCAGTGCAGTCTCCATCAGAACTGAGGCTACTAAGACTTCCTCTTTCCATTAGAGAGCCTTCCACTGCAGATAAGCCATCCACTGCTACTTGTCTGACCAGTGAACGATGGCTGGGTGTGTGTTGGTCTACTGACTTAAATGGGTAAATATGTCCTGCACTACACCTCCTGCTCAATGGAATGTTGTCTACTTGGCAAGGTGAAACTGTGCTGTCACTGTTTGGAATGCCCATGCTAAATGGTAAAGAACTGCTTCGGGTTAATGGTGCGTGTTCCAAGCTGGTAGAATATTGAGTAGGCATAGAGCTGTAAAAAGCCCTGCCATTTTTGTCTTGCTTTTGTGAACTGGATACTAGGTGTTTGCTGCTTTTTATTTCAAAATGGAATGAGTCTTTGTAAGTATAACGCATGGGAAGATCAATACTACCTTGTTTCGACAAACCCGTCTTCCTCGGCCGGACATTTACCAGGTGTTTGTCATCCATTACCACGCTGTTGTCTGAGATAAGCTTCAAGATGTGTTTCTCTAGCTTTTGTTTCTCCTGAAGTGAAACTTTATTTTTGGTGTCATCAGTGGCCTCATCTGAGATCTTCCCAGAAGATTCAGGCTCATCCAGTTCCATACTGGGATTGTTCACAGTAGCTCCAGGACTGATAGTTGAGTGTTGTTCGTTGCTTTCACTAAAGCCTGAGTCTGTGCTGTCATGGCTTTGAGACTTAGGAAAGAGTGCCTCCTGCCTCTGAAGAGGAATGCGATTTGGAGCCAGTGGAGCACGTCCATCTCGATTCGGGCTTTTTACCTGTGTTGGTGCAGCATCAGATGGTAGTTGAGGTACCCTCTGGGTTATAGTATGCGAAATTACTTGTTGCCCATGTGCTGGTGAAGCGATAACTCCAACCACTGCAGCTTTGCATAAAGCCCACTCTGTCTCAGAGCCTGATTTGACCTCTTCTGACGTCCCTGTGCTTGTTGCCACAGCAGGAAGCGCACCATCATTCCTGTTTGTGTCACCTGAATCTTCATTTTGTAATTCCAGTGAGGGACTAGGGCAATTCTCCCTTGAGCTCTCAGTGCTCTCCTGGCTGCTGAAGGTTCCCTTTCCAGATTCGCTGGAGAGACGAGCATGGGCCTGAGTACGCTTGTGTTTGTAGAGGTTGCTCTGTGTCTTAAAGGAGATGCCACAGGTGGGGCAAGGATATGGCCTCTCGCCGGTGTGGCAGCGCAGGTGCTTTTCCAGAACACTGGGTTTCAGACAGTCCCTTCCACAATGTGGGCACACGTGCTTCCTTTGAGACTTGGGTCTTGATGAAGATGCTGGAGGTTCAGGCCTCTGCTGCTGGAGACCTGCCCCACTCGCTATGTGCAAAGTCAGAAGGGGCATCTGGTTGGCATACATCATCGGCACGGACAGAGGAATGACTGCTGCATCCTGCACGGCTGCTGGCTGACTCTGAGGGTAGGATGGCAAGCCAGACACGGCTTGGATATACATGGCTGGTAGTGGGGCCTGAACGTGCATCTCTTTCTCTCTCTGAACAGAGACCAAATGCTGAGGCTCAGTAGCTCTCACAAAGCCTTGCTTGCCAGTTGCCATGGTAACAGCACCCTCTTACTGTTCAGAGACTGAGTCTGTTAATTACCTGCAAAAAAAAGAAACAATTTTCATTAGTCCCCCCAGTTCCAGTGGTTTATGGTATCCCTCCCATATGAGTAAGAATGCAGTTAATGTCAACACAGTTCCCAAAAGAATCTCAGACATATTTTCTATGAGCAGAAGCATCATTGCAGAGAAAAGATAATATTTATCTTGATAGAGTAGTTTTGTTGTAAACAGCTACGAGTGCAAAATTGAAATGTTAATAATAAATACACATAAGACATTGTGTTTATTTACGAGCCACTTTTCATGCACAGGTTAACGTGTATAAAATCAAACTAAAAATGTAAATCTAAAATAAAATATAAAAATATAAAGATGAAATTTAATAAAAGGCTAAAATAAGACTGAATAAATGTAAAATAATACAATAAATATATAATCGTGATAGAAATAGATTATATGATATGAGAGAGTATTAATATGTTGATAAAATGCTTGTTAAGTTATGCTTGTATAACTCCTGAACCAAGTGTCTATTGGCAAGCATTTCAGTGATACCGCTGGCCAGTTACTTCCAGTTATGCAAGAAATATAACCAGTAACCTCAGTAACCTCTAACCAGTCTCGTCTCCTAATGGTGTTCTTATCAAGCCATCAAAAACACTGAATATCCAGTTGGAGTCCTGAGCACTTGAAGAAAGTAAAAAAATGAACTGAATACTTTTACTAAGGAATTGAATTTGGGAAAAACTTCCCTAGACAATATTTATCAGCCATGCACGGTGATCTAGGAAGGATAAGTTTACTTGATGCTTTATTAGACTGCATTTAAACAGGTAGATAGTAAACAGATGAATTTAATTTACAGTCCTTTAAATTTGAATTGAATTGGCTAGTAAAATACATTAAATGCTTATTATTTTGTTAAATATTACTGTGTTACTGTTAATATTAGAAAAGTACTGTAACATAGTAAAAGTGCTGTAAGTACCATATTCTAAGCCAAATAACTAAATAAATAGATGTTATTGAACAAATGTCAAATTTGTTTCTTTATAAATATTTTTAGTCTTGTAAAAAGAATACATTTTTTTACATTTATCCATAAATGAAAGTCTGAGGTATCAGTCATGGGAAAGTCTTCAGGACTTTCCAGTCTGTTGGTCAAATGACAAGCTGTTTTATGTGTTATGTCTTATAATTTTTAAGTTGCTATAACGTATGTAATAACAGGAAATAACTAGTTGGATGTTCCACAACATTAAACATAACTATAAAGAATAACAGAATTCAGGATGTGTCTGTTGTTTAGGAAAATAATCACGAATCAACTCCTGTGGTTTCTCACCTTTGCACTTTGCTGCATCAGGTTTCTTTGCTAACAGCACACCTTATGCAAGTGTTTAAAACTCCAGTAGAACTGCTTGTAACTGATTCATTTGTATGTACACCACCGCAGCCCACACACACACACACACACACACACACACACACACACACATACACATACCCTACCATGTGACCTTTACTGCTGTACTGAGAATGAACCACCAGCTAAATAATATCAGTGATATTTCCTCAGTGGTAGAAGAACGATTATGTTATCAAATCTGCCAGGAATGTAATTCATTTAAAGTGTCTACACTTTATTCACTAGTCTTTATTTAATTGCATTTTTAACATTTGTCAACACTTTTTTTTAACTTCTTTATGTCTTACTTCCTGTCTGCAGCTCCCTTGTTGACTCATGTCACTTGTCTCAAAGTTTCTTTTTGCTAAACCAGAAAAAGTAAAGGCTTAAAAAAAAAAAAAAAAATTAAGTATATTATTACAAATGAAATAATGGATTGCTTCTTTAAGTAAAAATGGCTGAAGCAACATATCTGACATCATGACATTAGTGCACTTGAAATATCTGTCGAGCCACATTGCATGACTTCATTCAGTTCATTCGGTGTTTAAATATCAATTAAAGTATTCTCCCTGTTAAACTCTACTCATCTTCTATTCATCTCTACTCATTACAAATCTCTCAGTTCTTCTACTTCTATTTGTTTTACATCAAACCACCACACGTCTGAACAACTTCCTTATCATCAGATTTCTATAAAATGTTAGTCCGGATAAGAGTAAGGGTAAGACAAAGACAAACAACTCACCAAAACTTATTTGAAAAGCTGCTCCGGCTTTTATCCATGAACCAAAGGAATCCATTAACTGACCTGGGAGTGTGTGATACAAGCGTTCCACCCTCTTCTACTGAGGCCCTGTTCCTCTTTTGTCTCAGTCGTTTGTTTTAGTGATGGAGGAAATACGGGACGTCATTCATGCAAATGCATGTAGATGATGGAGACACTACAAAGTGATGCACAAAGAGAGAGTCGAGAGAGAGATAGAGAGAGAGAGAGTCGAGAGAGACAGAGAGAGAGACAGACAGAGAAGTAAGAATGACTAATAATGATGATGATGATGATGATAAAGTGATGACCATCGAAAACAAACAGTAGAGAAACAGAAAGAATACAGAAGCGAAAGTGGCTACAAAATCCACATTGAAAAAGAGGAAGTGAGCTGACATGCAGACTTACCTCGAACTGAACAAACCTCCCCACACACTCACACACACTCATGTACACACACATTCACACTCTCTCTCACGTTCATTGGCAGTCGCATTCAACGCTGTTAGTCAGAACCTGACTTCTGGCTCTGGTTCTCTCTCTCAGTCACTCATACACACATATACACACACCCACACACTTATACACACTCACACACACTCATACACTTGCACACAGGGAAGAGAGGAGAACTGTAGCTAGCCATGTGTGGATGTAGAACATGCGCGGGTGTATTTTTCTCCTCTTTCTGTCAATTTTTTTCTTCTTCATTTTTCAAAGAACTGGTTGCCATCTAAATTCATCATTTTTATAAAGTCGTGTGTGTGTGTGTGTGAAAGAGAGAGAGAGAGGAGAGAGAGAGAGAGAGAGAGAGAGAGAGAGAGAGAGAGAGAGAGACCATCTGTGGTGATGACCAAGCTTCTGATTGTCTAGATAGCGTGTAATCTCTTATGACAAATCTATTCAACATTTTCTTAAATTGTTTAAAATATTCAAATTGGACTTTTTGTAACAGCTGAAATAATTTCATGTGAGAAATTACGTATAAACAAATTCCATGGTCCAAAATCCGAAACCATGAAATGCATGATACCTTGAAAAAAAAATCAACATCAAGATTCTGCATTATTTCTACTGTAGGTCACTATTTTAATTCAGGCAAAATTGTAACTCATGTTATTCCACCACCAGTTTGTACAAAAAGTCAGACAGTATTTATCAGACGGTATTTGATCTGAAACAGATAGTTTATATTTATTTAAACATATGGAGTCCATGCTAGCTGTGAAGTATGTAACTTAGTGAGCCAGCATTAATGTATTCAATGTTAGAGATTTAAGCACTTATGTACGTCGCTCTGGATAAGGGCGTCTGCCAAATGCTGTAAATGTAAATGTAAATGTAAGTGACGACATGTTACTGTACATTACAGTACTGCACTGTGTTCTAACTGACAGTGACAGTGACAGTGATGTGTCATATGGTGACCCATACTCAGAATTTGTTCTCTGTGTTTAACCCATCTAAAGTGCACACACACAGCAGTGAACACACACACCGTGAACACACACCCGGAGCAGTGGGCAGCCGGGGAGCAGTTGGGGGGTCTTGCACCTCAAGTCTTGCACCTCAGTCGTGGCCGGCCCGAGACTCTAACCCACAACCTTGGGGTTAGGAGTCAGACTCTCTAACCATTAGGCCACAATTTCTCCACAACTGTTAGAACTAATTCACTGTGAATTGTATTACAGATACTTGACTAGACAAATAATAAACATGTTAAAAATCTGTGATAGAGAAATACATATCATTGATGTCAGCACTTTTTCAGCTAGTTTTCCACCATTGGGAAAGTCTTCATGACGGATGCTTTCTGGTTTCTGTGCAACATGACAAACTGTTTTTTTGTCATATTAATATTGAAAGGAAAAAATGTTTTTGTAGCTGCTATTACATAAGTGCTAACAGGAACTTGCTTCGTAGATGTTTCATAACATTAAATACGATACCCAAGAGGCTGTACTCCTAATAATAAACTTCAGGACTTTATTTTCCTGTAAAAGCACATTCCAGAGTCTTTCATTTCTATGACTTATTACGTTAAAACGACTTAATAATAATAGAATTATCTTGCAGGTTTCAGCAGACATGTCATTTCCTGATAAAGGAAGAAAGAGAAAAAGTCTACATGCTTCATCTATGGCTTCTTCTGGATGTTTGGCACTGACTGAATCCTTTTTGTTCATGAAGTGTTTTTTTGGCTTCAGTTTAGTGACACCATGTTGAAAACTATAAACTTTGCCATCTGCAGAGCCACAGTTTTGCTCCAGTGAGTATGCTCGCTGTCACGAGTTGTTAAATTCATGACAAATATTCAGAGTGTATAAATTAAAAGCTGTGAATCAGCAAAAAAAAAAGATTTTAGTGTCAAATACATAAATTAAGAAAGAAAGAAAGAAAGAAAGAAAGAAAGAAAGAAAGAAAGAAAGAAAGAAAGAAAGAAAGGAAGTAAAAATAAAGTTAACATACGTTTTATTTCCCAAAACATTATTTAAAGGACTGGCAGAAAACAGGCTTCATTTTATTTACTGTAAAGAACTCTCTTACAACATAGATAGATAGATAGATAGATAGATAGATAGATAGATAGATAGATAGATAGATAGATAGATAGATAGATAGATAGATAGATAGATAGATAGATAGATAGATAGATAGATAGATAGAACGTTTTTCATTCATTCATTCATTCATTCATCTTCTACCGCTTATCCGAACTACCTCGGGTCACGGGGAGCCTGTGCCTATCTCAGGCGTCATCGGGCATCAAGGCAGGATACACCCTGGACGGAGTGCCAACCCATCACAGGGCACACACACACTCATTCACTCACACACTAGGGACAATTTTCCAGAGATGCCAATCAACCTACCATGCATGTCTTTGGACCGGGGAGGAAATCGGAGTACCCGGAGGAAACCTCCGAGGCACGGGGAGAACATGCAAACTCCACACACACAAGGCGGAGGCGGGAAACAAACCCAGACCCTGGAGGTGTGAGGCGAACATGCTAACCACTAAGCCACTGTGCTCCCCATAGAACGTTTTTAATTTTATTTATTTTTATTTTTATTTATTTCATTTTTAAGTTTTATTTTAAATAACTATATATAAATATATATTTTTTATAATAATATAACATTTTGATTTTTAATATATGAATGTATTTTATTTACATAGAATCATTTACACTATATAGATAATTGTTAATCAAAAAATATGTAAAAATATGTAAATGTAAAAATATGTAATCATCCAGGATTCCTAGTGAAATGTAGATGCATTCAGATTGTTTCAGAACATTTAGAACATTTTAGATTTTCTCTCACTCCAAGCCGTTCTGGTGACGTTCTGGTTTCTCTTCTGTCACACTGTGTTTGTTTTTTTTTTTATTCAATGCTTGGAAAGTATTCTGGCATATTTTTATATTCATTTTCATGGCTTGTGATGTTCCTCTGAGTCAGAGTCATTGAATGTTCTTGAGGAACAAACAGACCAAGAATTTTTATTGAAGAACTCCTACGCTAGTGCAGCGTGTCAGAATAGAAAAAAAAATTAAATAGCACATACTCTCTTAATTTCTGAAATGGGAAAAAAAAATTAAACATTTCTCTCGCTACCTTATTTGTAAATCAAGTGACCTTCACATGGGGTCACAGCCCCTGACTTAGCCAATCATGGCTGCCATGCTCGTGTCTATGAAGAGACAAACGGTGTCAAAATGGAAGATCTGTCCCGTAATAAGGTGACTGTATCCAATTTGATGGACTATCAAAGTTCTATGGAAATAGCTAAAGTTTAAATTTACGCCATTTGGCAGACACCCTTATCCAGAGGGACGTACATTTGATCTCATTTTATACAGTTGAGCAATTGAGGGTTAAGGGTTGGACCTGGGATTTGAACCCACAACCTTCCAATCAGTAGTCCAACACCTTAACCACATAGGCTACCATGTGATATACAGTAGCTAGATTTGACTGCTAGTTGCTAACCCTTTGCAGCAAGGACGAACCCAGCCGAAATAGAAGTTGCTCCTTTGCCCTAATTAAATAAAATCTGTAACTTTCTGAGATTTTTAAGAATTTAGGAATCTGAATTTTTTTATTTAAAAACCATGACTTGTAATTTTCAAAGGTAAAAAACAAAAATGGTTCAAGACCCCACAGAAAAATATATTAAATATGACGTATATATAATACACATATTCAGAATTAAAATACTGATACATTTATCAGGTTTTACACTCCATAGCTTCCAAATCTTCATAACAACTCATGACCAAAATATTTTTTTTCTTTTCTGTCCAGTAGCTAATTCAGTGAGTGAGTGAATGAAGAAATGAACGAATCAATTAATCAATGAATGTCTTTTAAAAACAATACTAATATTAATTATATATTTGTATTAATTATTGACTTAATTTTTTATCATTACATATATATATAATATATAAATTATATTTTGAATTTGGGCATTAATTGGGAGACTGTGTATAAATGACAGATGAGAGCACGATTTGATAAAAATCTTACTTCCCGTGGCTTCAGAAAGCATTTCTGTGTCCTTTCATTCCTAAAATCAGTGAACAGAACGTCTATCATCTCTTCTGAACTGGCTGCACTCTCACAGAGTGTACACACTTAGAAATGACTCAGGTTATTATTCAGAGCTATGAAGCCCATGTTCCTTGTCTTGTTTATCATGTTATTGCAGATACACTCACCCCCACAGTTACCTCATGAGCTATTTTGATCACAACATTATGCACGACGGGTTTTTGGTTATTTCTCTGTAGACTGCCACATGCTCCGAATTCAGATTGCTCACTGATTTCTTCCTAACCAGGAGTCTGTGATGGATGATTTTAGTTGACACTTTATTATCATCCTGATTCTTCAAAAGATGCTAGCAGTGTCATGTTGTGATGACACAATCCTAAATCTTATCTTAATTTTGATCAGAAATATCCAAGCATTTATCAAAAACCTGTTAAATGATATCAGTTTACAAGATTGATTCCCAAAGAGGAAAGTTCCTGGTATGAGCTGGGGTTGTTGTCTATTTGTCTGTTTGTTGGCCCCAAATCAGGATGACTAGTGATTCAAAATTGCCCTGAGTGTGAATCAGTGTGTGTGAATGTGTGTGTATGGTGTCCTGAGATTGAGCCTGACATCCCATCCAGGGTGTATTCCTTCTGCCTCACACCCAGTGCTCCTGAAGTAGATCCTCAAGGACAAAGCAGTTACTGAAGGTGAAGGAACCACCGAATGAATCCAAGAAGTTAGTGGGATGATTTTAGCCATTTATTTAAGCATCACATTACATGCTGCGTTATTAACAATCTGAGACTTTGTGAGCAAAACTCAGCAGAAGAACAAAAAGAAAATAAAAGAAAGAACTCAATGTCATCTCTGTGTGATACAATTCCAGGCCCAGATTCTTTGGACTTTGCGTCTCCAAGGCAACACCAGAGTAGTCCTCTGAAATGATGAAGGTTTGTGTTGGCATGGTAACAGCAAACCAGGCTTGTTACACACCAGCTCTACTTTTGGCACCGGGTAAAATTCAAGAGTCTGTCACAATAACTCTGATATGAACGTGCCTCCATCACAAAGCAAATTAGCGCTAGCTCTTGAATGTTATTAGCCTAACCTGGCTTCTGTGTGTGCTTACAAAGCCTTAGGCGAGGGTGATTTTGTGTGCAGGAAGTGAGAATTTCACACCGAGTGTGTGGGCGGGTGTTTGCTGCGATGCTGACTTTGGCGCCCCGCATCAAAACATCTTTTTTCTTCTTTTTATTTTTCCCCTACAAAGTTTTCTGCTACAGTCTTGACAAAATGCTCCCTAACCCTTACATGTTAGCAAACAATGACACGCTGTAAATAAAGTCATAAAATAACAAATAGTGAATAAAGTCCAACTAAATAATTCTAACAAGATTATAAATAATTCTAACCAGAAATGTGTAATTTACTATACAAGTATTTTATGAAGTATCTTTTTTTTGCCATGCGATTCTTTAATTGATTCATCAAATTCTTTGTATGATTCATTATCAAATTTTTTGGAATTTATTTATTTTCACTTGTTCACATAATCCTTAAACACATACATATTTAAACACTTAACACATGCTTTAGGTTTTTTTTTTTACTATATGATTTTTTTAATAACATAATTCATTTATTTTGACAGGTGATTCATTAGACATGATTCATTTTTCACATGCGATTCTTTACAAATTATTCCTTTCATTTTTTTCATCTTCACAACTGATGTTTTTTTTCTCCTTGATTTTGGGACATGTTTCATTTATCACATTCACATAATAAATGATAAATGTTCACTCCAGATAAGGGGGGGGACTTAATCTGGGTGTTCACCAGGATGTTATATGGATGTGATGATCAGGCTTCTACAAACTTTTGGCAATACATGCAGTGTATCATTCTTTATCATCTATAATAGCATTATCTCTATGTTTAACGAAATAGCTATGATCTGTCATAGTTAATGCCAATTAATGGTTTGGTTTGTCTGTTGGTATAATTATTGTTGTTGATGATGATGGTGATGATGATGATGATGATGATGATTCTGTTGTAGCAGAATACATGCTACAACACTGCCATCTTGTGATATGTTGCAACACTGTCAGTAATAATCCTTTGGCCTTTCACTTGTTTGTCTTATTTGTTTACTTATTATTTAATATATTTTGTTTTAATACAGTATTATTTGATATATGTTTTACATATTTATTAAATGTATCTCAGAATTGCACAAAATCTTTGAGGCCTTGTGGAATAAAACGTATTCACATATTTTCTTAAATATGGTGCTGTTTATTATTATTATTATTATTATTATTATTATTATTATTATTATTATTATTATTATTATTATTGGTAGTAGTAGTATTCGTAGTAGTAGTGGTAGTTGTATTATTATTATTAGTAGTAGTAGTAGTAGTAGTAGTAGTACAGTAGTAGTAGTAGTAGTAGTAGTAGTAGTTGTCTGATAAGACTGAAATACTACTTATCGGTCCAAAAACCAGTACACATAAGCTCTCACAATTCAACTTCCATTCAGAGGGATGTTCTGTTACAGTACTAGTAGCACGACAGTGAAAAACCTGGGTGTCATATTAGACAGCAACTTGTTAGCACGACAGTAAAAGACCTGGGTGTCATATTAGACAGCAACTTTCTCTAAGCTGAGAAACATCCTATCTGTATCTGATGCTGAGAAGCTAGTTCATGCATTCATGACCTCTAGACTGGACTATTTTAATGCATTACTAGGTGTTTGCCCTGCATCTCTAATAAATCGTCTACAGTTAGTCCAAAATGCAGCTGCCAGAATTCTAACCAGGACAAGAAAATATGATCATATAACCCCAATTTTATCATCTCTACACTGGCTACCTGTTAAGTTTAGAATTGATTGCAAACTGCTGCTACTTACATACAAGACTCTAAAGGGTTTAGCTCCCATGTATCTAACTATTCTTCTAACACATTACAATCCTACATGCTTTCTGAGATCACAAAACTCAGGACTTCTGGTAGTTCCCAGAATATCTGAGTCTACTAAAGGTGGTAGAGCGTTTTCTTATTTAGCTCCCAAACTTTGGAAAAGTCTTCCTGATAGTGTTCGGGGCTCAGACTCACTTTCCCAGTTTAAATGTAGATTAAAAACTCATCTCTTTAGTCAGGCGTACACATAACACATAATACATCCCATAATATCGTGCTCTATTACATCAGATCAAATGCACATTATCATCTAGTACATGCTAATACTATGAACAGCAGCCCTCTCCACTGCTTCTCTCTTTCTACCCATTCCGAGGCATTCAGAAATTGTACCAGCTCCAAATGTCTTCCGGTCCATGAAGATTTTGGACCTTCACTGAGATGAGGCCGCCTCTGTGAGGATCCTGAGGCATCTAGAGGTTTACCAGCTCCAGTTAGATTCTGCTATACTAAAGAAGACCAACTCCATGTGGTCTTTTCAACATCATTACAACATTTGTCAGACTGTATATTTATAATCACACCCTCTAGTGTCTCCCATATGAGGATGAGGTTCCCCTTTGAGTCTGGTTTCTCTCAAGGTTTCTTCCTTCCATTCAAGGGAGTTTTTCCTTGCCACTGCTGCCTGAGTCACCTCAGACTTGTTCATTGGGGATAAATACATACACATTTAAATATATCTAATATTGATCTTGAATTTTGTATTATATTAATCTTTATATTATTTTTATAATACATTTTTGTTCTATGTTTTTGTTGAGTAAAGCTGCTTTGAGACAATGTCAGTTGTAAAAAAAAACGCTATACAAATAAACTTGAATTGAATTGAAGTAGTATTATTATTAGTAGTAGTAGTAGAAGTAGTAGTAGTTGTAGCAGTAGTAGTAGTATTAGTATTATTAATAGTAGTAGTATTAGTAGTTGTAGTAGTAGTAGTAGTAGTAGAATTAGTAGTAGTTGTTGTAGTAGAAATAGTAGTATTAGTAGTAGTGGTAGTTGTATTATTATTATTATTATTATTATTATTATTATTATTATTATTATTATTATTATCAGCAGCAGTAGTAGTAGTAGAAGTAGAAGTAGTAGTACTAGTAGTCAGGGGCACCACTAACAATTTTGGGCCCTATGAAAGAAAATGAGACTGGGCCCCCTACCACACCCATTTTGCACCAAGCATACAAGCCAGCCTAGCTATCCAAATTTTTTACAGTTTAATAATACTGACCTATAACTTTTGCTATTGCTTTTGACCACTAGTTATCAGTATTTAGTAAGAGATCTACCATGGCTGTATAGCTAGCAGATGATTTATTGTGCAAATGTAAATTTAATAAAAAATACAGTAATCAAATATTCAGTAGCAGCAGCAGTAGTAGTAGTAGTAGTAGTATTGGTAGTAGTAGTAGTGGTAGTACTAGTAGTATTATTAGTAGTTGTAGTTGTAGTAGTGTTAATATTATTATTAGTAGTAGTAGTAGTTGTAGTATTATTATTATCAGTAGTAGTGTTAGTTTTATTATTATTAGTTGTAGTAATAGTAATAGTAGTTGTAGTAGTAATAGTAGTAGTAGTATTAGTAGTTGTAGTAGTAGTATTAGTAGTAGTAGTGTTAGTATTATTATTATCATTAGTAGTAGTAATAGTAGTAGTAGCATTAGTAGTATTAGTAGTTGTAGTAGTAGTATTAGTAGTGTTAGTATTATTATTATCATTAGTAGTAGTAGTAGTAGTAGTAATAGTTGTAGTAGTAGTATTAGTAGTAGTGTTAGTATTATTATTATTAGTAGTAGTATTAGTAGTTGTACTAGTAGTATTAGTGTTAGTTGTGGTTCTCAAGCAAAAGACAGCAAATAAATTAGATTATTTATTTCCCCAGTAGACATTCCTCATTTTAAAAGGTGTTTGTGTTTAAAACCCCACACTAACCGTCCTAAATATTACAATATTACGGTAACTAAAGAGATTCAAAGATATGGCGCACTAACATACTATTCTTCTGCACTACTTAGTACATTTAGTGTGCGATTTCAAACGACGCACAACCAACGTATTAACGTAGAGCTATTTGATTGGTCGAGCCTCCTTCTTTTTGGGCGCGAGCGTTTTTTGATCTAAGCCCTGCCCAGGCGTCTCTTACGTCTGTACGTGCACGTAGAAAGGGGGAGGGGCTTATAAACAGAGAGAATCCCCGAACAAAGAAGAAGCGAATTTACTTCAACCGATAAATCGAGTGCATTTAAGGTACGGAATAAAACTCACGTCTTTTTTTTTTTTTTTTAAATAAAAAGAAAGAAATAAAACCGCTCGCGTGCTCGAGCTGGTGTGCGCGTGACAAGCATGCACGCGCGTTTTGGGCTTGTTTTTAGCACTCGGTTGCTATTTTAACTCCATATATTTAGCATCAGTGCAAATTCAAGCGCCATTACTGTGTAGGGTAAAATGGACAAAATGGCCATTTTGTGGTTTGTGGCCAAGCTGCTATGGTGCACACGTTTTGCACGCAGCTGCACGTTTTTGTTGCACTCGGAAATGATCCAGTGTCTTGTTGTTGTTTTATGTTTCCAGCCCTGATCATGAGCTCGGATCGAATCCTGACCTCTTGTGTGCTGTTTGTCTTCACTTCGCTCTGCTCCTTTCTCAGCTCGTGCACCATCACGTCTCATTGTTTACTGTTCACACAGCAGGAGACGTGAAACCCAAAACCCCCCAAAGCCTTATTCATAATTATAAAAGAAATTACATATTAGTCTTGTTTTTTTTTGGTTTTTTTTTTTACATTTTTCATTCATTGGACCATGGAGCAGCTGATTTTTTTTTGCATATGCAAATGAGCCGAATATTTAATACCTTGTGACTACGTTATAAATGAATAATCTGATCTTTATGTATATTTATTTTCCATGCAGATTGTCATCATGCCCATTCGCCGTTCAGCTGCGGCTCCTCCCAAAGAGGACACGCCTCCTGCACCAGCACCTGAGCCAGGTATGAACCTCACCTTTGCTAGGTCTCGAACCGTACCGTACGTTCGCCGTCTGCGTACGTACAAGATGCAAAATTCACAGCGTTGTTTTCAGAGTCGATCCCGATCTCCCTGGGGCCCTAAGCAAAATTCTGCTAAGGGGCCGTCCTACCTGACCCGTGAGCCATGTAAACCATTTGCCACACATTCACACTTGCTGCACTGGCAGCACTGCACAGCTAATGTAGATGGTCAGATAGAGACTAGAAACAGAATCACATCAACTTAACTTTACTGTTATTTGCTCTTGCTGACATCAAACTTGAAGAGAACAAGTTTACCTGATTGCTGTTCTCGCATTTCACTCTCATTTTGTTTCTTTTTTCTCTTTTCATGGGCAGATGGATAGCTCCGCTTCATATTGTCATCTACACAGTAAACATTAACACGCGCTGTAAAACGAAGCAGGGGGAGGCGGGGCCTTGCGTAATTTGCGGGGCCCTACGCAACATGCGTAGTGAGCGTATAGGGCCGATCGGCTCTGGTTGTATTAGAGTACAAGTTTTCTCTGCTTTTGCACGCGCACGTACGAATTGAAAAGAATCGGCCGGTTCGAACGATTCCTCGGACGGATTCTACTTGCATGCGCTGTAACGTTTCGTCGGTTAGGCGTTCGTTTCCTACTAATGGGTAAAATAAATGATAATCTTTCTAATCTTTCTGTGCACAATTACAAATAAAGTGAATACACAGTTAGCTACGAATCATTTACTCGAGATGGGAGACGGTTATATTGGTAGAAGGATGCTGAATGATGGAGCTTCCAGGTAAGAGGTCAAGAAGAAGGTTTTTGTGTTGAAAGAGGACATGAAGGTAACTGGTGCAAGAGTCGAGGATACCAAGGGTAGAGTTAGGTAGAAAGAGTTGATTTGTTGTGGCGGCACCTAAGGGGGAAAAGTAAAACTATAATGTTTTGATTTATGACATCAGACTCTGTTTGCATCCTTTGTAGATGTTCCTCGCATGTCGTTAGTCGCAGTACCATGTTACACATGTGCGCAGAACTGAAAGGTCACCTGTCGCTCCGATGGAACACACAGTCAGACTGATGAAATCGTGCGTCTTCCAATTCCTGAGCTTTAATAATAGAATCTAACCATACACCCTTTTCCAGAGGCTAAAACCAACTCTGGCGAGTCCACGTCTGCTGAGGAGGAGCAGAAAGGAGCAGCTACTGCAGCCAACGAGGGAGAGGAGAACGGAGACACCGGGGAGAAGTCCGGCGAAAACGCTCCGGAGGACGGGAAAACGGGAGAGGCCGGAGAAGCTGCAGAGGGGGAGAAGAGCGGAGGCACAGAGGAGCAAGGGAAGAAGAAGAAAAAGAAGGAAGCTGCAAAGAAAGCAGAGTGAGTCACGAAGCCCGAACATCAGCTTCATATCACAGGACTGTCTGATTAAAAATGTTAAAAATAAAACTTTGAAATGATGAGCGCAGAATGATATTAACCAGTAATTGGAGTAGTTATATTGTTTATACCTTGTACACTGGTGTAGTCTGATGCTAACATCATGTGACTTTCTGATTTCATTCTGATCACAGAGAGAAAGAAGGAGGAGAAGAGAAGAGTAAAAAGGTGAAGAGGAAAATCCCTGCTTGGGCCACCATGTCTGCCAGCAAACTCGCATGTGCACCAAAAAGCGTCTCTGTGTCGCAGCCCAAAGTGGAAGAAATTCTCCTTGATGCTATTCAGGTCTTTTTTTTTCTTTTTTTTTACCAACAATAACAAGCACAGATCACACAGTATAACCCAAAGTTAGTGTATGAAGTGTGAGGGGAAAATACTACCTGTAAGGAGGTCCTCTGTTATCAGTCCCTTCAGGATTTCACAGAGCTTCACACCTGGAATTTAGAATTGATTTATTTCTTTCTTTCATTCATTCATTCATTCATTTTCTACCACTTATCCGAACTACCTCGGGTCACGGGGAGCCTGTGCCTATCTCAGGCGTCATCGGGCATCAAGGCAGGATACACCCTGGACGGAGTGCCAACCCATCACAGGGCACACACACACACACACACACTCTCATTCACTCACGCAATCACACACTAGGGACAATTTTCCAGAGATGCCAATCAACCTACCATGCATGTCTTTGGACCGGGGGAGGAAACCGGAGGAAACCCCCGAGGCACGGGGAGAACATGCAAACTCCACACACACAAGGTGGAGGCGGGAATCGAACCCCGACCCTGGAGGTGTGCCACCGTGCCCCCTTGATTTATTTCAATATTTATTTATTAATTTTTATTGTGAATGTTGGAGGATGTACCCTGGACAATTTAGCTTTTTTCTGTGTTTTTATTTTTGGTGAAATCACAAGCACAGGATTCTTCTTTTAATGTTCATGTTTCTCACACACACATGAATGGAAGAGGATTTTAGCTGAATGCGTGTTGTAACAATGTCACACGACACATCTCGTCCCATATTTCCCAAAAGTGCAAGAGTCGAGTTTTGAGTTTACGTTGCTTTTCGTGAACTCGCAGAGGGACTGTTTTAGTGTGGTTTCTAGCTCCTCGCATACACGTGGAAAACAGTGTTTCGAGACTTTATTTAAGTTTTAACGCTTGTATTTGTTTTTTCAGAACTGTAAAGAGCGATCCGGCGCGTCGATTTTCACCATAATGAAATACGTCATGAAGAAATATTCCTCTATGGAAATGGACAAAAGGACGAAAAGCCAGTACAAGAGGGCAATGAAGAAGCTGGTGGAGAAAGGAGTGGTCAAGCAGGTGAGCCGAGGAAAGGGATGATATAAAAGTCATGGCAGGGTTGTGTACAGATGAATTACATGGCTTTTTTTTTTTTTTTTTAACCTTTTTCCAGATTGAGAAGCTTTAAAATAAAATGCACTATGTCTAAAATACATTATGATGGTTTTGGGGCCTTAATGGATGAAACGATTTCTTTTAAGATCAGTAAAGGGGTGATGTAGAGTGGTAAATTATAACCTAGGGTAGAGAAAATGCTAAATGTTGTCTCTTGCTTGTCTCATTTGTCCTTGCAGCTGAAAGGAAAAGGCTTCTCGGGAAGTTTCACCATCGGGAAGCTCCCTAGCGAGTCCAACTCGAAGAAGGTACGGGTTTAAAGCTTTCTACTCTGTGATTTAAACACCTCTGTCTGTGCATTTTGTCATGATTTGTTTTGAGAAGTCATCAAAAGCTACTCATGGAGAAGGAGTTCACTGTGTGCACAGGGGTTTCACACCCTAGAAACTAAACAAAGTGTTGTTTTTTGTAGCGTTTCCCTTTTTCTCCTCGTTGTAATTCTGATCCGTTTCGCTCCCGACCGTTCGATAGAAGCCCTCGATCTCGAGCTTCGCAGGAACGAAGGGCGGCACGCTGGGCGAAGCTCTGCCGCTGATCATGACTCGCCTCTGTGAGCCCAAGGAGGCTTCGTACATCCTCATCAAGAAATACCTGGAGCAGCACTTCCCCCAGCTCAACGTAGAGAGCAGGTAAACTTTCACAGCGGAACATATTGACCCAGAAGACCACCTTTTGATCTGTGCTACTGTGCTTATCGTGCATGCACGAAGCCTGATGTGCCAGATGTTTGTTTGGATGTCTCTCAGGCCTGATGTGCTGAAGAACTGCCTGCAGAGGTCCGTGGAAAAGGGATTCCTGGAGCAGATCACTGGGAAAGGTGCCTCGGGGACCTTCCAGGTTTGTACACTTCCATGTAAAGGATCCTAAAGGAGCCGTGTGTGTGTGTGATTGTGAGTGTGAAATAATTCAGATAAGTAAGCATGGTGTTAGTGTTTTTAAAAAAAAAAAAAAAAAAAAAAACAGGTTCAGATATAAATGCATTTGATACAGGAATTTATTAAACTTATTTAAGAAAGGAATACTTTCCTGAATAACTCACTTAATTATTACGATTCAAAAAGAAAACTGCCACAATATGAAATATATTTAGTGAAAACCTGTGAACAAAAATCAACAGGGAGCATTTTATGCCATATAAATTTCAACAGGAAGCATTTTATGCCATATATAGCCAGATAAAATTACACACAAGAATTAGGACACAAAATCCCAGAGAGATGTTTACTTTAGTAAAGTATGATTCCTTTTCTGTTTGTTTTGCTAGCTGAAGAAATCTGGGAATAAGGTTCTCCTGGGCGGCGGACTTTTGGAAGACGCGGTCGTCGCCGCAATCACTGCCATGAACGAGCCCAAGTGCTGCAGCATAAGCGTGTTGCGCAAGTTCCTTCTAGAGAACCACCAAGACAAGACGGCTTATTTCATCGGTAATAAACCTCAGATCTCATGTTGCTTAAGCTATATTGGATTTCTGGTAGTGTAACATTCGAGTTTTATTTTACGGCCTTGCTGTAGTGGCAAACTTGAAGAGAACGCTGCAGAGGTGTAAGATGATGGGCTGGATGGAGCAGATCACCGGTCACGGGCTCAGCGGGTCTTACCAGCTCAGCTACCCGTTCTACCCGAGGTACATTTCACTTTAATATACTTTATTTTTGCACGAATGTTAAATTCATGCACTAGAACAGTAGTATTTAGAGCGACAAGTGAATTTTAGCTGATGTTAACAAGTGTCTGTTCATGTAGGAACTGTACAAGATGTCACCTCATGGAGCTCTGGCTCTATGAGGTGGAAAAATATAAAACAAGGTATAGATTAAAAATGATCTCACGTGTGGATAACGAACACATCCTCGTGCTAGTTCACATGGACAGGGATTAAGAGTACCAGAACCTCCAGAATGTTTTGTGAAAGTTACATTTTTAATTAAAAAATATAAAAAGATAAAGAATGTGAGCCAACACAAACCCAGTATTTAAAACCAATAAAGTCATTTATAACAAAGAAAGGGTGCTGTAAAAAACAGGACCAGCCGGTCTGTCTGCGCACAGCCATAAGATGCAAATAAACACCTCAGTTGAGCGAGGATTTGAAGCTTGCTTGTTAATTACTATTTATCATAATTTATAATATTGGCATAGAGGAGAGTAAAAATATTGTCCACGTCTGGTATTTAGAGTTTACCCTGAGTGTTCGTTTCTTACTCGTGGCTGTATGTGCACTTGACCATTTATGGAGTTTTGTGGGCGTGGCTAAATGCAAATGAGCCGTGTCAGGCTAAATCAGACTTTATGAAACTTTTTGTGGAAGGGTTTAAAGTGTTAGGGCTATGAAACAGTCAGTGGAAAAAGTTTTATAAGCAAGTTTTCTGACATGTCTTAAGAACAAGACATTTTTTTCGAGTTACAAAACCTCAACGTTATCTATAAATGTATTAAATTATATTAAGAACAACTTGCTACAGTGTAATAGTAATTGGGGTCAGATTGCTGTGGTATTGAGATTTGTTTTCAAGGTCTTTTGTGGTTGTAACTTTAACTTTGCACCCGGCCACATCGCACCTAAATGTTGATCGTTTTTCTGTAACAACACAATGTGGAGTGTTTTATTCCTTACATATGTTTATTCTCTCCACAGTCCAGATATGCTGTTTCCAGAAATGATGGAAAAAATCAAACAGAAGGAAAAAGAGAAGCTCCAACTGCAAAAGAGGAGGAGAGATGAGGAGTCAGATGATGATGATGATGATGATGATGATGAGGAGGAGGAAGAGGAGTCTGAAGAGGAAGAGTCTGAGGAAGAGGAGCCCCCTCCTCGTAAGAGGTAGGAAAATCTGCCAAATTTCACATTTTATAAGCAGGTCCGTTCATGTGTAAACTTTTGTCATGAGCCCTTTATAGCTGCTGCTTATTTGTGGCAAAAACAAGAGAGCATATGATGGCTTCTAAAAACGTTTTGAAAATAAATCCTTGTATTCCACAGGACCCAGAAGAGGCCAGCGCCCAGAAAGCGTCAGCCTCCACCCAGAAAAAAGCCCAAGACCCCTAGCAGAAAGCCTGCACCCGCTAAAAGACCAGCAGCCTCAGCTAAGAAAACCTCAGTCGCCGATAACAAATCGGCTACCAAGAAGATACCTCCACCCGCTAAAGCCACTCCAGTCAAGAAAGCTGCCCCAGCCCGAAAGCCCAAAACTCCCATAGCCAAGAAGATGACGAGTCGAGTGTCCAAGCGACCGACGCCCAAGAAGACACCAGCCAAGAAGCAGGAAACTTCATCTGCAGCGGAGTCAAAATCTGTTGCCCGAAAGTCTCTCAGGGCCAGGAAATGATTTAATGATCCCACAGTCTACTGTAGCTCTTGTCACTGCAGTGCTTTGCTAATTATTTCTTTTTTTTAAAAAAGAATCGTTTTAGTAGCTTCACGTTTCTCAAAGCCTCTTGTTAGAATTTTTTTTTCCCTGCAATCTGTGTACCGTAGTGCTACATAGACATGTTTCAGTTTTGTTTCACTTTATTATTTTATTATTGTTTTTTTAAATGACAGAGTTCAGAGTATGTTCACACTGTTGTGAGATCTGATGTACGTGTCACCATGTTCTTGACTGTGCACATAAAGATGGTTTTCGACTCGTCTGTCTTGGCGTAGGGAGATTAATTTCGTCTACATCCTAAACTTTACATTCGTGATTCCTCTTTCAACAGTGTTTGAGAATTCTCTACTGAAGTATTCACGCTCTTCGCCCTTTTAAAGAAGGCTCTTTTTGTCGTTTTTGTGAATTTACAGTAATGTAGGGAAATAGCAAACCTGGTTGGTCCTTTTGTTTAACTTAAAGAGATGAACTTACACATGACCGGTGCCTAGTTTTCAGTTTGACACACAATTGGGGCCATTTAAAGAATTTTTTTAAAAAAGTGTAATATAAAGTGAATATTTATATAATTTTTTTTCTTTGTCTATTAAGGAAAAAATTCCAATCTACCATGAGTTAAAATAGTTCAGACACTATATAATACACCCAGTTAATTAACCCAGTGATATTCAGATGTAGAGTACTTGATTTAGATTGAACATTAATTATGGCCTGCATGCATGTAACTGATTATGCTTTTATGTAGTCCTTAATAAAGTGACTATATTTGTACTCCAAATGACTTAAGTGTGCATCTCAAGCAAACCGAACAAACCCCGTATACATGATCGACAGCCTTGGTTTGGTTCATTCCCATGTGGAGTGTGAATAATGTAATCAAACTGACTTACAAACTTGACCAGATTATATTCAACTTCAGTTTTCCTACAAATTATGAGATGTCCAAATCATTAAAAAAAAAAAAAAAAAGATTTTTTTTTTTATTAATTGTTAAGGATTAATAGCTCTGTACTATTCATAAGATATATGCTAAGCTAGCTGGAGTGGAGTATATTTTCTAAAATGTATTTTTCTGACAACCTGAATGTGGTGGTATTATAACACAACGATTTAATTTTTATCATGTATTTAACTGCTTGAAAGTGTTAACACTCATCTCAGACAACATTGTGATGTCTTTGCATGTTAGCTCTGAATTACACAGCAAACAATTAGCAAACAACAAAACTAGCATGACATAACAATACTGCTAATGCTAACCTAACAACATTAAGGACTTTCATTGGCTAACATTTTAACTTTTTATTAGTAACACCTGACTTATAATTTATTTTTTTTTTTTTTATCTTTCAGGCCATTTAAGGGTTAAATATCATTATAACTGTGTTAGCAATAAGGGGGAAAAAGTACTTTCAAAACCATAGGTATGACATCTGTGTCATTTATGGTCGTGAACCAATGTTTACAACAATTCTGGTAGCATTTGAAGGTATCATAAGAACGAGGAAGGGAAACGGAGTGGGCGTGGCTTGGAGGGAAATGAACGCAGTGGGCGGGGCCAAAGAGATAAGGTGAGTCATACAGGTGGGGCTCTTTGGTGGGGAATTCAGCTGGGAGCTTTGGGCTGTGGTTCAGGATTAAATGTAAGTTGTTTTTTTTTTGGTTTTGTTTGCATAACAATACGGAATAATTATAGCACTGTATCGGTGTATATTTATAAGTGGGATAGAGAGTCAGGGCAACATGTTAGGTAATACACCAGGTGGTGTTTCAGGTGTTCATGATGTTTAAGGTGTGTGTCCTGGTGTTTAGTGAATCTTAGACAGATATAAGGGTTTATGAACTGATTTATAGGGGTTTTTTTTTAAAGAGGGTTTCCTTGTGTTGGTTTTTGTACGAAGGCAACAAGATGGTGAATTGAGGTACATTGAGCAATTGAGTTGCCATGTCCTCTAAATCTCGACGTTTAAATCAGGGTAAACCACGTGCACATCTTTAATATTGAAACTTGTTGAACTTCTTGTTTACTTGGAGAAAGTGAGCATGTGTGTGTGTGTGTGTCTGTCTGTGTGTGTGTCTGTCTGTGTGTGTGTCTGTCTGTGTGTGTGTCTGTCTGTGTGTGTGTCTGTCTGTGTGTGTGTCTGTCTGTGTGTGTGTCTGTCTGTGTGTGTGTCTGTCTGTGTGTGTCTGTGTGTGTGTGTGTGTGTCTGTGTGTCTGTGTCTGTCTGTCTGTGTGTGTGTGTCTGTCTGTCTGTGTGTGTGTGTGTGTGTCTGTCTGTCTGTGTGTGTGTGTCTGTCTGTGTGTGTGTGTCTGTCTGTGTGTCTGTCTGTGTGTGTGTCTGTGTGTGTGTCTGTGTGTGTGTGTGTGTCTGTGTCTGTGTGTGTGTGTGTGTCTGTGTCTGTGTGTGTGTGTGTCTGTGTCTGTGTGTGTGTCTGTGTGTGTGTCTGTCTGTGTCTGTCTGTCTGTGTGTCTCTGTCTGTGTGTGTCTCTGTCTGTGTGTGTGTCTCTCTGTCTGTCTGTGTGTGTGTCTCTGTCTGTCTGTGTGTGTCTCTCTGTCTGTGTGTGTCTCTCTGTCTGTGTGTGTCTCTCTGTCTGTGTGTGTCTCTCTGTCTGTGTGTGTCTCTCTGTCTGTGTGTGTGTCTCTGTCTGTGTGTGTGTCTCTGTCTGTGTGTGTGTCTCTGTCTCTGCCTGTGTGTCTGCCTGTGTGTCTGCCTGTCTGTGTGCCTGTGTCTGCCTGTCTGTTTGTGTCTGTCTGTCTGTTTGTGTCTGTCTGTCTCTGTTTGTGTCTGTCTGTCTCTGTTTGTGTCTGTCTGTCTCTGTTTGTGTCTGTCTGTCTCTGTTTGTGTCTGTCTGTCTCTGTTTGAGACACAAACAGAGACAGACAGACACTGTCTGTCTGTCTGTGTGTGTCTGTCTGTCTGTGTGTGTCTGTGTGTGCGTGTCTGTCTGTGTGTGTCTGTCTGTCTGTGTGTGTCTGTCTGTCTGTCTGTGTGTGTCTGTCTGTCTGTGTGTGTCTGTCTGTCTGTGTGTGTCTGTCTGTCTGTGTGTGTCTGTCTGTCTGTGTCTCTGTCTCTGTCTGTCTGTGTGTGTCTCTGTCTCTGTCTGTCTGTGTGTGTCTGTCTCTGTCTGTGTGTGTGTGTCTGTCTGTGTGTGTGTGTCTCTGTCTGTGTGTGTGTGTGTCTCTGTCTGTGTGTGTGTGTGTGTCTCTGTCTGTGTGTGTGTGTGTCTCTGTCTGTGTGTGTGTGTGTCTCTGTCTGTGTGTGTGTGTGTGTCTCTGTCTGTGTGTGTGTGTGTGTCTCTGTCTGTGTGTGTGTCTCTGTCTGTGTGTGTGTGTCTCTGTCTGTGTGTGTGTGTCTCTGTCTGTGTGTGTGTGTCTCTGTCTGT